>NC_034417.1:20163938-20182465 GCF_002078875.1 Numida meleagris
TCTTTCCCCGGTTTGTGTAAATACCTGGGATTGCCCTGGCCCAAGTGCAGCACCTTGCATTTGGCCTTGTTGAACCTCATTAGCTTCACATGGGCCCACTTCTCCAGCCTGTCCAGGTCCCTCTGTATGGCTTCCCTTCCCTCCAGTGTATCAACTGCACTGTTCAGCTTGGTGTCATCTGCAAACTTGCTGAGGGTCACTCGATGCCATCATCTATGTAATTGATGAAGACGTTGAAGAGCACTGGTCCCAAGACCGACCCCTGAGGGACACTGCTTGTGACTGGCCTCCAGCTTGACACAGAACCATTAATCACAACCCTTCGGCTGCGTCCAGCCAACCAGTTCTTAACCCACCGATCAGTCCATCCTTCAAATCCGTACCTCTCCAATTTAAGATGTGGTGAGGGATCATGTCAAAGGCTTTGCAGAAGTCCAGGAAGATGACATCCGTCACCCTTCCCCTGTCCACAGATGCCATCACTCCATCATAGAAGGCCACCAGATTGGTCAAGGCAAGATCTGCCCTTGGTGAAGCCATGCTGGCTGTCTTGGGTCACCTCTTTGTCTCGTATGTGCCTTAACATAGCTTCTAGGAGGATCTGCTCCATGATCTTCCCAGGCACAGAGGTGAGGCTCACCAGCCTGTAGTTCCTCAGATCTTCCTTTCTCCCTTTCTTAAAAATGGAAGTAATATTTCCCTTTCTCCAGTCACTGGGGACTTCACCGGACAGCCATGATTTTTCAAATATGATGGAGAGCGGCTCGGCAACCATATCAGCCATCTCTCTCAGAACCCTAGGATGGATATCATCCAGCCCCATGGACTTCACAGACATTCAACTTCACGAGGAGGTCTCAGACTTGTTCCACTGTTACAGTGGAACGGAATCTGCTCCCTACACCCTTACCTATAGGTTCAGGGTCCTTACAGACATGGGAAGCCTGACCACCAGTGAAGACTGAGGCAAAGCACTCATTGAGTACCTCAGCTTTTTCTATGTCTGAGGAAGCCAGCTCTCCATTACCTTTTATCAGAGGGGGAACATTCCCCTTGGCCTGTCTCCTCCTGCCCATGTACCTATAGAACCCCTTCTTGTTATCTTTCATATCCCTTGCCAAGTTCAGCTCCATCTGTGCCTTGGCTTTCCTAATTCTGTCTCTACGCGTGTGGACAGCGTCCCTGTATTCCTCCCAGGCTACACAACCCTGGTTCCACTTCCTGTGTATTTCCCTCAGTTTAAGCTGCAAGTCCTTGCACCGCCACATTGGTTGCCTGCCTGCCCTGCTCATCTTCTTCTGCTGGGGGATGGAGAGCCGTTTCGCTTTCAAAAGGGTGTCCTTAAAGAGCAGTTGTGTTTCTGTGCCCTTTAGGACAGTTTCCCAGGGGATCCCACCCAGCAGTTCCTTGAGCAGCTGGAAGTTTGCTCTCCTGAAGCACGGGGTCCCGACTCTGCTTTTTGCCAGGCCTGCATTTTTCAAGATCAAAAACTCCACCAGGGTGTGGTCACTACAGCCCAGGCTGTCTCCAATCTTAACCTCTCTAATGCTCTTCTCTGCATTGGTGAGCACCAGGTCCAGTAGGGCTTCACCTCGGGTCGGTCCATCTAAAACCTGGACCAGGAAGTTATCCTCAACAGACTCCAGGAATCTCCTGGATTGTCTGCCACCTGCTGTGCTGCTATCCCAGCAGATATCCGGGTGGTTGGAATCCCCCATTAGGACAAGAGCCTGCGAGCGTGACACTTCCTGCAGCTGAAACAAGAAGGCCTCATCAACAGGCTCCCCCTGATCAGGTGGCCTGTAGCAAGCCCCCAACCACTAGATGCCCTTTACTGGGCCGATCCTTGATTTTAACCCATAAGCTCTCAACCTGATCATGGCTGTTTCTCAGACACAGCTCTTCGTGATCTGTCAACTTACCCACCCTTCCTACCCTGTCTATCCCTTCTGAAAAGCCTGTAGCCCTCAGTGAGAGTATTCCAATCGTGGGATTCATCCCACCGTGTTTCTGTGATAGCAATAAGGTCATACTTTCCCAATTGCGCTGCAGTTTTAACTCCTCCTGCTTATTTCCCCTGCTGCGTGCATTGGTATAGAGGCACTTCAGCTGGGCTATTGGCCTCGTTGCCTTCTCGGAGGAGCCCTTCCTAATACGTCCAGGACGAGCCTGGGGTTTTCCCCTACCCCCTCCCAAGGTGACAGCGTTCCCACACTCTTCTCTGTCACCCAGTACACCCCCTCCCCATGTCATATCTAGTTTAAAGCCCTGCTAACCAGCCCAGCCAGCTTGCTTCCTAGAATATTTGTGGCCCTTCTAGTCAGTCACCTCCCATCCACTGTCAGCATTCCCCCTTTCTCAAGGCTGCATCCCGAGCCATAGTACCCAAAGCCCTGAGTGTGACACTATTCTCAAAGCCATTCGTTCAGCATGTCCACCCTCCTCCTTTTGTATGGATCCCAGTCACCAACTGAGAGGACAAAGGAGAACACTATGTGTGCTCCTGATCCCTTCACTTGTTTTCTCAGAGCCCTGAAGTCCCTTTTGATTGCCTGAGAACTTCTTTTGCCAATAACAGCACTAATTGTGATTTGGCCTTTCTTTGTCCCAGAGGGAGTTGGTACAGTGGAAGACAATTCAGGTTTTCCTGTAAGAAAAGCGATGTCTTTCCACCCCGAGTTTCTTTCTTCTCTTTACCTTGGCAGGCAGCATGGCATAGTCCTCAGTAGCCTTAGAAGGTTTTTCAACATAATTGGGTTTGTTTTCCCTGTTTCATTTTTAATCTGAACATGCTGTGACAATACCTGTCTGCTCTGAAGAAAGTCCAGAGTTGGGTTAGTACACCTGTGGCTTGTTGTTGAAAAGAGTGAAACACAAATATGGGAAAAAGGGAGACGTAGTAGGCATTAAGTCTGAAATTGCTGGCATCAGACATTCTGGTTTAAAATAGAGTCCAACGTGTAAGGTAGTCCGGGTCTCTGTTTGGTCAAAGGGGTAGGCAGGAATTTTAACTCTAATGCAGTGATGTAGAATAGGCAACAGAGTAGCAATTTGTCGGACAGGCCAAGAAAGGGAACTGTAATGACATGTCCCTTGGACACGTGATCAATACACTGAGTTTGAAGAGAAATGAAAAAGTCTAAACCTACCAGGGCAATGGGCTATACACAAATATACCTAATGTCCTGGATCGTCTAAATAGTCAATTACTTTATTTTTTAAATTTCATTAAGTGTCAAAGTAACTCTTACGGGTCTGTTTTCAGAGTACCAGTAAAAACAATTTGTTAACCGTAAGAACCTTTGCCTAATATATAAACAGTAGTGCTTCTTATGATGTACTACTGTTTTTTTCTGCTTCTGTTGTGTAGTTATTGGTAAATAGTAGAAATTCAGAGATCTGATCTTAGTTACAGATGCTGCGTAGATAAATTCGGTAGTAGAAATATATCAGCTGTGTTAGATGAAAAATCTATTCTGGTTCTAGCCACTCATCCACATAGGACGAAATGTTTACTATGTTTTGTTTGTATTTTTTAATCCCTTCTTCCCTCCAGAGTCTCTAAGAAGCCTCGAGAGATGAAAGGCAAAAACAGTAAAAAGATTTCTTTAAAATACACTGCAGCTCGACTTCATGAGAAGGGAGTGCTTTTAGAGATTGAGGACCTGCAAGTTAACCAGTAAGTGTTCCTTAAAAACTCATTAGAGCTAAATAGCTTTCCCAGAGAAAGAGGGAAACGTTGCACACTGTTTTGGACTACATAGGCTGGCACAGGGCTGAGAAACCTCACAAACTGATCATATGCTTTTCTCTTATTTCTGGTTAAATAGGAGCAGATCTCAGGCAGCTAAGTTTAATAGGATTTAAAGATAACACCCTCCTTCTCCCTGCATGCCCCACAGTCCCTGTCATGGAAGGATTCCTCCTCAAGTGTATTGCTAATGCAGTTAATAACTCCCAAGGCTAACCTGAGCTTGTTCAGCTGCAGTTTGCTGGCCTTGAGTAATTGATCTATCTTTTGCACAATATACAGAAGCTAATTGTTACTGGATTTCTTTTCAGCATTGTACTTTGCACAAAGTGGGATGGGGATGTCTAAGAGCAGAAGTAGACTGCTGATATACATGGTCTAAATTACTGTATTTCCTACTGTGCTTGTGTGAAGAGGTAACCTAGCAGGTGTAGAACGTTAGGCTTCCGTTCACTGTTGTACCGATTCTCATTCCAAATGAGGATATAGGATTAGAATTTAGGAATAGAATTAGAAATTTATCTTCAGCTTTCATCTGATATGTCCTTTCTGTGTGTCATTAGGGACTGTATGTTCACGAACTGTGGTTTTTAATTTCTTAAATTCACAGATTTAAAAATGTAATATTTGAAATCAGTCCAACAGAAGAAGTAGGAGATTTTGAGGTAAAAGCAAAATTCATGGGGGTACAGATGGAAACCTTTATGTTGCATTATCAGGTAAGAATAATCCTATTTAATAATGACAGTGTATGGCATATGAGTTTTGTGGGATGTAAATGAACAGCAAATACATCTTCTGCTTGCCAGACTCTTTATCAAAGTATTAATTAAATGTTTTCTGCCTCAACAGTGTGAAAACGGGGAAAACCTTTAAACTAAAAGAAGGCAGATTTATATAAAATATTAGGAGGAAAATCTTTACCTAGAGGCGATGAGACCCTGGCACAGGCTGCCCAGAGAAGTGTAGGTGCCCAAGGCTGGGCTGAATAGGGTCCCGGGCAACCTGATCGGTGGGGGTGGGGCTGGCATCGGAGTCCCTTCCAACATCAACCCATACTATGATTCTGTGAAAAGCTATCTTGACAACAACAGATTTGTTGCAGACAAAACAGATACAATGCCAATGGGGAACTGTGGCTAATTTGTTTCTTTACTAATGAAAGCTTTATGTCAGTCTTTGTTCTTAGTTACACTTCATATGTACGCACACACGTGTGTCTGCTTTTGGCGCAACCTTTTGCTATAGCAGAGGTCAGTAGCCTGTGGCAGCAGTCAACTGGGCTTGGGTGTGATGACTTCAGCTACTTGTCACCAGTAGTCTTTCTGCAACCCTGTGCCTAGTTGTTTCTTCAGCTGTCTAGTTCTTATGACTCCTCAGCCTTTACTTACATGAGTCTGTTGGAACCGGGTTACAGACAAGTTTTCCCAAATGGTCCCCATTCTTCTTCCCACACCACTACTGTTATGTCTAGCATCTTTGTCCACGTATGTGTGTCTGCCAAAACTTGGTCCCCAGGCATTGTTTGGTATGGTAATCGTGGGTGTCCGAGGGGTATTGAAACAAATTGCATGCAGGAGCACTCTGCTCACAGGTATGTCTGCATCGCAGTCCCTGACTGACTGCTGGGAGGGATAGCTGCCTTGCACGTACATCTGCTCTGGATTCCTGTAGTTCATTCCAATGCTGATCTGTTGGAGCTGGCCACAAACTTCTTGGTTTATGTGGCTAATTCAGGTTGCTTGGTTCTCAAGCACATGTTGGTAAAACCGCTGTGTCACTGTAGCACTGCTTTGCAAAACAAACAAACAAACAAAAAAAAACAAAAAACATCAACAACCAAAAAAACCCCAGCTGTTCTGAGAGGGGAACAATGAACAAACTGCTGCTGCTCATCCAAGTGTAGCGTTAGCAACGACTTCAGTTAAAAAGTCTCACATTGCCAGAATTTTTATAGAAAACAGTAGAAACAGCTTTTTGATGTTTATTCTGGCGCCAGGAATAAGATTCAGATTTTGGAATACATGCAGTGTCCCTTGCGGTTGCACTGCCTGAATGCTTTCTCCAAGATGCACTGTTCTAAAGAGGAGATTGCGGAAAGAAATTAGTTGCTGAGATGAATCAGTGCAGGGAATCTTGCAGCTTTGTCAGGTGTGTCACTGCTGAGAAGAAAGTGTAACTAGAACTAGTGCCTATGTAAATACTGGGGAACCTGAATTGGCATGTTGTAATTAGTACTAATGAAGAAGTTGTTTCTTTCTGTGACATACATTGCATTGTTCCAAACCACCTCACTGGCATCTAAAGCAGAGGGGCTTTTTAGAGAGCCATGCCGTGGAATGTTGTAATGTTTACACAGTAAAATTAGGCAAACGGAAGAGAGATTGTAAACATTAGAGCTTTACAGCTGTTATGTGAATGAAAAGCGTGGTGTAGTCTAGAGCTGAAATTTGACGTTCTGTTTATGACTTTTTGTAGTCTTTTATAAGCACAGATTAAGAAATGAACATCTGAAAAGTCTTAATCCTTAGCTCTCATTTTTGTAGCTTATGTTATGTATTTTGTGATAGATATTCCACAAAAACATACCTTATTACAATGTCTTGTATAAGTTTGTATGTGCTGTTGAGGATTCCTCACTCATAAACATATTCTCTTTGGTAGGATCTTTTGCAGCTGCAGTATGAAGGTGTTGCAGTCATGAAGTTATTTGACAGAGCAAAAGTAAACGTCAATCTTCTGATCTTTCTTCTGAACAAGAAGTTTTATGGGAAGTAACTGACCTTTGCTGGCAAGTCTGTGAAAGGGGAGATAAATGGAAACCTGCGTATATGGCTTCTAATGACTTAGCTATGCATCAGTATATGCCCACGCCTTGCTAAAATGTATCAAATGTGTTGTGATTAAGGCCTAAGAACTTCTTGAGAATTGATAGTGCTGACTGACACTGCAGGGAGTTGCTTACTTGTACCTTTATGACGTTTATGTTCAACTTGACACTGTAATAATTTACAGATGGCCTCTTGCGTAGAGGTACTATTGTATCCGTTTATTAACGCTTAAGGATGGGAAGTGAAACAGAAAAATTCTTGGCAGGTTATCTTTTAGTGTTGCTTGCAAAGGTTTTGAAAAGTAAAATTAACTTTTTTTTTTTTTCCCCAGTTTTAGATCAGCGTTCCCTATATCTTGATCAGATTTAAAAAACATTTGGCTCTACCTGCAGACTGGTCAAAATAAGACAATTATCTTAAATAGGTTGGCTTTTAAAAAGTTTAATTTTTCTAGCTCTGTCAAACTCCTCATTTCATTTAACACGTAGTGGATTTTTCACCATGGTGATTGTGCTAGCTGTTCTGCTATATCCAGTAACAATGGAGAGACTCTTGAATATATCCAACCAAAAATTGTTTGCCCTCCCCCCTCCTTTTTTTTTTTTTTTTAAGAAACATCTCTCTTAATTACAAATCTCATGACATTTTTGCTGGTTGGTTTGTTTGTTTGTTTGGATCACTGAGTTGTAGAATTGCCTTATCTCTGAACTAATACACTGTATTAGTTCATTGGCATTGATTTTTGCTGGTGAAAGCCACTTATTGTATTTGAATTGGGTACATCCCTGAGCATAATTTTTCTGTAATCCTGTAATAAGTATCTGCTAGTGTCTAGTCTGCATGAAATACATGTTATTGGCATGCACCAACATTAAAACGTCTTATTAGAAGATAGCTTATAAGAAGATATCATATAAGAAGATATTTTAATGTTGGTCCAGCACAATAACAAAAATTCCTTTTTATAACATACCATACCGAAAAACGTGTTTGCAGAGTAGGTCATCTGAAAGAGAGTGACCTCAGAACCAGATTTTTGCTGGTATCTTAAGAAGAGATATGAAATGAGTTAAAGATCTTGCCTTGATTTTTAATTTTGTCTGGCTACGTGTGAGTTTGCTGTATTGTAGAGGGACTTGAGAATTGAATTACTTTGAGTTGGGGATGATGAGAGTAACGGTAGAAAATTCTTAAATATTGTTAAGAAAATGCAGCTGTAACCTGCAAGCTCTTGGGCTACAGAGATTAATCCCCTCTTTTTTTTTTTTTTTAATTGAAAACTTTTAGTATTTTTCAGTGTCTGGCAGTCTTTAAACTACATCCCAGGGGGGATTCAGGGAAAATGCAGTGAGGTGTTAGTGGTGATCATAGACTGGTCAAGGAAAACATCCTTACCAGGTGACTTACAGTACTTGTCTTATTACCTACACCTATTGACAAAAAAGTTTTTGACAAAAATTGAAAACAAACAAAAAACCAACCCCCTCCCCCAAAATTGGTTGTTTGAAAATAATCTGAAGAAGGAGGAGTTTGTTCAGTAGCAGAGCATTTTTTTAAAGGAAAAACTATTAATAATGACCCAGTCTCAGCACTGAGTCATATGTATTTTATAATTTATTGGTGAATTAGCTTTGCTTATTCCTGTACACCGCTGTATTTACAATTGGAGTAGCTACAAGTAGAAGGTATGTCTGTCTTCGCTGGTAAAATTTGCCTTTGTAACTCACATACAAGTAAAAAGTAATTTGCCCCTATGGGTGTTTTGTGCAACCTTGACTGGAGGCAGCCCCAGACATGTTGTTGGGCCCTGGGTGCAGCATGGCGGTGGTGGGTAGACCCTGTCCACAGGAAACATTGTTCAGCGGCTCTACATTGCTGGTTTGTTGGGAGCCAATGTTCACCTTAGAGTCAGAGTAGTACTGGAGGAGCTCTGGGCTGGGTCTCCTTGTGAAGGGTTTGGGGCAGGAGGGTAAGGGGTGCCCTGGAGAGGAGTGTGGGATGTGGGCTCTTCTGGGCTATGGTGCATGCGTGAGGAGGGAGGAGGGTGGGACTAGGTAATATTAAAATAGATCAGCTTAAATTGTTTTAGCACCTCACTTTGGGCTTTAACGTGGACTGCACAAGGCTCTGGGGTGACGGGCTGCACACATGCTCGTGTGTCCTGGATGTATGCTATGCACTATCTTGATTATCTCTGTGGTGTATTCTACAGCCATTTTGTGCAGCTTTTATGCTTTGAGAATTTCCCAGCTTCCCATCCTGGTCCCACACTCTAAAGTCCCATGCCCATCCCGTAGATTTTCAAGTGATGGCATGCTTAGCTATATGAAAAGTTCCTCTGATACCTTGTTAAATAGTGTCATGCTATGGTATTGTTTCTCTTTGTCTTGAAGCTTTCTGGTGTGACTTGACATTCCATTCACCTAGCTTATCATCGGAGACGCTTCATTTTATACAAACTCTGAAGGTCAAACACTCCAAACCCCTTTAACAGCTTAAAGCAGTGGTGAAAAAAGGTATTTTATCTGTTACACGTAGAATGGTAAACTGTGATTATTGCAGAATCTGAGGTATTAGTTCAGTTTGTAGAGGAATTTACCAGGAGTCAATTCTTTTTCTTCGCTGGAACTTCTGAATCACAGAAAATACATTTGAGCCTCAGAAAACTGAAGATAAAGTATTTCAGACGTTTTAAGAAGTGATGCGTAGGTGTGTCCATTTTTTTTTTTTTTTGTTACCTCGAGGCTAAAACCTGTGGGTTCTGAGAAACTCAGACTTAACTCTCAATTATGACTTACTCAAGGTGATATGGCATGAAAACCAGACCCGTGAAAGGTGTGGACTGGGTTTTCTAAATCTTAGGCTGCAGTATATAGGAGTCTTCCTTAAAGTTTTGTCAGAACAGAGAAGTTGTTCACATAGAAAGCTTTTGTGAATTTTTCTCATGCAGAATATGTGCTAGCTCACTCTGTTTTCAGGTGCTGGTGTGAGTTGTCAGGGCTCGCAGATGACAAATAGCTGGTCAGATCCTCAGGTAGAAGTCAACAGAACATAACAATGTACTTGAAATGAGCATCTGGCACAGTATTGTTTTCTTATACAGATTCCATTCAAGTAGTTACTTTTCTGACTATGACAAAATTAGCAATGATTTACTGATTTCTGGATCCAGTTAGCAAAAGATTATATGTTTCACGAAAAAAAACCAGTCTGATGACAAGACACATATCATTGATTAAAGAGTAGTTTCAACAAATGTTTTCAGGCATACTTTTGTTCAAAACACTACCGATACAGCAAATGGTAGTTTTCTCAGCAGCGATATGTACATACTGCTGCCTGCCTGCTGCTCTTCCCCTCCACTGTGGTTATTTTGATAGGGGCATTGTTCAGCAGAGCCTAGCATTTATTTCTTCCCTGGTAGCTAAGACTGCACACACAACAAGCAGCAGTCTGCAAAACTGTGTTCACACCTTGACCATGAGACTTCCTGAACCAGTTTAGATTGGTGCTCTCCTTGAAACAACAGGCTTCCACAGGAAGTTCATAAATGGACCCTTGACCTGCTGGCCATGCTCTTTTTAATGCACCCCTGGATACCATTGGCCTTCTTGGCCACTAGAGCACACTGCTGGCTCATGGCCAACCTGTTGTCTTCCAGGATTCCCAGGTCCTTCTCTGCGTAGCTCCTCTCCAGGAGTTCATCCCCTAGCCTCTACTGATGCATGCAACAAAGTGTGACTCCATTAAAGACACTGCTTTTCATTCATTTGCTTTGCACCTTGTTTTCTGTTATTGTGAACTTAATGGAACATGCCTTTCTTATTTACTTAGCTCTGCGCTCCGATGGTGGTGAATGGAGTTAAATCCAGCTGGTGACCAGTCATGAGTGGTGTTCCCCAGGGGCTGGTACTTGGGCCTGTCCTATTCAGTATCTTTATTGATGACCTGGATGAGGGCATTGAGGGCACTCTCAGTAAGTTTGCAAATTGACACCAAGTTGGCAGCAACTGTCAATCTGCCTGAGGGTAGCAGGGCCCTACAGAGCGATCTGGACAGGCTGGATAGCTGGGCTGAGGCCAGTGGGATGAGGTTCAATAGGACCAAGTGCCAAGTCCCGCACTTTGGCCACAACAACCCCAGGCAACGCTACAGGCTTGGAGCAGAGTGGCTGGAAGACTGTAGAGGAAATGGACCTGGGGGTATCAGTCGATGTTTGGCTGAGCATGAGGCAGCAGTGTGCCCAGGTGGCCAAGAAGGCCAGTAGCATCCTGGCTTGTATCAGAAATAGTGCTGCCAGCAGGAGCAGGGGAGTGATCGCCCCTCTGTACTCAGCACTGGTGAGGCCCCACCTTGAGTACTGTGTTCAATGTTGGGCCCCTCACTACAAGAAAGGTGCCAAGGCTCTGGAACATGTCCAGAGAAGGACAATGAAGCATGTGAGGGGTGTGGAGCACAAACCTTATGAGGAGCGGCTGAGGAAGCTGAGATTGTTAATTGCTCAGGGGTGATCTTCTCACTCTCCACAGCTACCTGAAGGGAGGTTGTGGTGAGGTGGGGATTGGCCTCTTCTCCCATGTAACTAGTGGTAGGACTAGAGGGAATGGCCTCAAGTTACGCAGGGGAAGATTCAGGTTGGACATTAGGAAATACTTCTCCAAGGGAGTGGTCAGGTGCTGGAACGGTCTGCCCGGAGGTGGTGGAGTCACTTTTCCTGGAGGTGTTCAAGAAACATTTAGGTGTTGTACTGAGTGACATGGTTTAGTGGGAAATATTGGTGATAGGTGGATGGTTGGACTGGATAATCTTGGAGGTCTTCTCCAACCTTGGTGATTCTGTGATGATTGTATGCTGTAATCTGACAATAGGAATGTAATGATGGAGTAGTAACTCAAAAGGTCTTTAGTGCGTTATTCCTATATAATTATTGGAAAGGGTAGTTCTTAAACGTTTTCTTGTTTGCAAATAGCCTAATGGAATGGAGATTAGAGACTGTTATTAATCTCAGTGTGTATGATTTCAGACAGTTACTTCATTCAGAAATCCACAGCTCTATCAAACATCCATAATGCTAGGCTTTCAGGCAACTTACAACATTAATTGTATAGCATAACTCAGGCATGTCCAACCCGCGGGCTGCCTGCGGCCCGGCACAGCCCATCCTGCAGCTGCCCCCTGCCCAGTGCCATCATGGCGGCAGCTCTTCCCTGCTGAGCGGTCCGTCCCGTCCCAGTTGCGCACTCATCGCTCAGCAACAACCAAATATCGATGTGAGATTGTCACTGTCTGGGCTAAAACCAGGGTACGGGGAGGGCACAGTCCTGACTCAAGTTACGGAAAATAACTTTATGCATTTTGATTCATTGGCTAAACACAATCCTGTGAACAGTGAAAAACATGCGGCCATGCTTTCTGTTTTGATTAAGGAATTTGAGAAGAGGTTTCAAGATTGCAAACAAAAAAAAAATAGTTATGTTTGCAACTCCATTTTCATCTGACATAAATACATTACCTGCAAATTTTCAAATGGAATATGAATAATTACAATCAGATATTCAACTGAACAATTGATCGTGTTGCCTTACTAGACTTTTGTAAGACCTCTCTTACCACAGGAGGATATCCCTTGCTTTGCAATCACACCTTACTCATGTCATCGTACTACATTTGTGAGAAACTGTTTTCAAGGATGAAGCCCAGGAAGAGGAAAAAAATCATCAAAAATCTCTGATTAACACCTTGAGAACTTACTAACGATTGCAGCCACTGAACCAGACGATGCTCTGGTTTTGCAGAAACAAGGTTGAATATCCCACTCGTTTTATGCTTTTGTTGCCCTCCTTTCAAAAAGAAAAAAAGAAAATAAATTTTGTTACTTAGAAGAAATAATATAGTTCATGTATATATGAGGAATGCTCCAAAAGTAATGCCTCCTATTTTGTTATGTTGGCCCACGATGTCAGAGATGGAAGTTGGTGGGATGGCAGTACAAGCTGAACCTTCCTACCGATTCTCCAATACATTTTGTTGCTGTGTGACAGACAGCAGCAGAGGAGCAGTCTGGCAAAATGGTGTCTGACATGGAAGTGTATATTAAGCAAAGGTGTGTCATTGCATTCCTCCGTGCGGGAAAAAATGGTACCCACTGACATTGGTCAACACTTACTGAACACTTATGGAGACCAAAGGGTGAATGTGAGCACAGTGAGGTGGTGGGTGGTGTGTTTCAGCAGGGGCGATAGTGGTTCACCTCTGCTGGTGCAGATTTTTACGAGCACAGTATACAGGCTCTTGTTCATCACTGACAAAAATGCGTAGCTAATGGTGGTGACTACGTTGAAAAATAGTGTTTTGTAGCTGAGAATTTGCTCATTTAAGCAGTGTTATTGTGATATTTGTATTGGTTGTTTTTTCCATGGAAATAGATAGGAGGCATTACTTTCAGTAATACTACTTTCAGAGCTACCTATTGTGTATGCAGCCCGCGATAATTCCTCTTCAGTCAACGTGGCCCAGGCAACCCAAAAGGTTGAACACTTGTGGTCTGACTTCTTCATGGTTTGGGATTTTCTGGTCTGTGCTTAACTGATGTACTTTGAAAGATGAATTATATGTATAAAAAATAAACGCGCATATATATTGTTGCTTTGAGAGTCCTTTAGGCAAGTAGGCTCTTCTTTTCTTTCTCTTGACAAGTCATTTCTCACTAAAGAACAGAGTATGCTTCACCCCCACTCTCCTCCACCCAAGAAAGCCACAAAAAGTAGATCCACTGGATAAACCACATATTTTAAATTGCTCTTTGGCTTCTATTTGCAAACTGTAGGATCTAGATTAACTGGTATGGGCTTAATTTGGGGTCTGTTTTTTTCACTGAAAAAGGCTTATTATGTATACTTTCAATCTGGCTTTTGAGCATTTTCTGGAAGGACCATAAGCCAAGCAATGTGAAGGATCTGCCTACAGTAGGAGAGGCCTTGCCTCTCAGGCTGAGATTAGCAAGTCTTACGTAATAATTTATTATAGTAGCCTTCCGTTTCTTGGTCTGTGGTTTGCCGCTTGTTCTCGAAGCCAGTGAATCCGCTCATATCCACATAGCCATCATTCTCGTTAGTAGCAGCTAATGCCCTTCTGGAATCTTCAGAAAACTCAGTGCAAGTTCCCACTCTGGTGGATCTTTGAGGAGGAATTGGTATATTTTCATAGTCACTGCTTATAGCTGGGATGGTCTCATAGTCAGAAGTGTCAGCATTGGGAAAAGGAGCTAGGTTTTGTTAATGGGAGTGGCATGACAGGTGCTCTGAACTGGTCAGTCCTCAAAGGATTCCACTTGTGACACACACCTGCTGAAAGACTTGGGCATTCATTTTCTCACCATTCTTTTTAAAAATAACAGCTGAAGGAGACTCAGATGAATGGAGCTTCCCTACATGTGACTTCAGTTGAGGTGAGCTACTTAGGCTCCTGTCCTGCTTCATCAGCATTGGAGGCCCATGATAACTGGACTCTGATGAAGACCTTGAAGAGGAAACATAAATGTCTACTTTATTTTCAGTTCTCTTCTTGAATTTTAGAGTGAGGAACCTCTTAAAAGAAGATTTATTTTTTCTCAGATTCCTTATCAAGTGATTCATTCTCTATTGAAAGTGATTGGCTTTTTGGTGATGTAGGCAAGTTCAAAAAAAGGTGATACATGAAGAACTGAAGATGGAGTAGATAGACAACCTGATGAAAGATTTCCCTGGGAAATGATACATGAGGAACCACTGACACAAGGCAAAGATAAGTTGTCTTCTGTCCTTTTTATTCTAACATCACTGAGAATATGCAGCCACCATCGTCTTTGCAAATAGGGATGGGTATCTCTCTCCCTTCAACAGAATAAGATGGAGGATATAAAATAAAACTCATGGCATGGATGGTAATGCCTTGCTGCTTTTCACTGTTTTTTTAAGCAGTAATTTATTTTCAGTGGAATAAATCTTCAGTCCCCAAACTGTTGCAGGAATGTGGCGAATCAGTTTCAGGTCCGCTTCTTTCTGGAACAGGTTTTTTATTTTTTTTTAATGGAACAACTGGCAGTGGGACAGAGGAGTCTCAGAAGGCTTTTTTTCTCTCTACTTTCAGCTCTCTCCACCTCAGCCCCACAGGATTCCTGCTTGAGAAATGGGAAAGGTCTGAGGGAAAGGGAGTGCTGGCAGGCGGGACTGCTGCAACCAGCTGGGGAGGCTCTGCATACCCCGTGCCCTTATGGTTTCTCTCCAGCTGCAGCAGGACTGGAAAAGGGCAGATGAAAAACTGTAGCTGAGCCTGATGGACCTGCACAATTCTCGGGCTGTCTTGAAAGAGGCAGCCGTGAGGCACCAATTCCTCCTATGCAGATGAATTAATTTTTTTTTTTATCTGTCAACTTGGGTAGAAAACAGCAGTTTTCGGTAATCTTTATGGAAATGATGTAATGGTCCATGCAAAACTCAAAACTGCAGGTTTGTGCAGTGACTGCATGTAGATTTTTTTAGAGCCTAAAACTACCCATTTTATTGCATTAAGAAAAAGAAAAGCCAAAAATAAAATGTGGGGTGCAAGAAAGGCATTTGTGAACTAATACATTAAGGTATGAACAAGACAGAGGCTGGGAGAACATTAATATGGCCATGTGCATTCTGCTAATGTGCCTTCATTTCGTTATCATTAAATTTGTTGGGTAGTTAGATTTTGGTGTGTGAATATTTCAAAACAATGTAACAAATGCTGGTACAAAAAATAAAGCATGACAACATCAACTTGATGATTATTTATAGATATTCATAAGCACTTATCACAGGTTTCCAGGGTTTGGAGAAGTTGTCGTTGTATTTCTTCGTGGGTTCTTTTTTTTTTTACTCTCTCTTTCCAACTCTGTGTTCTTCCCTTGTCGTGAAAGAAAGAACGGAACGCCAAGGACTCAGCTGCGGCCTGAGTCAAGCCCGTAATTGTTGCTTCCGCGGTCTGTGCTGCCACCGCGTGGTCAATCCGCGGCAGTGCCGCTGTCTCGCTTTGGTGCGGCAGGCAGCAGGACGCATGCGCGCAGGCATGCGGAGTTGGCGCGTGTCCGTTGTGGTCGCTCTGCGCAGCTAATCCGCCAATCACTAGTGTGCTCAATCCTCCAGGCGGCAGTGCGCATGCGCCCGAGAGAGTATAAATGGCACCCGTTTCTCCGCGGCGCCCCCCCCCCCCCGCTTCCAATCCAGGATGCCCGTCGCCTATTTCCTCGGGCGGTTTTACGCCCGAGCCCTCCCCGGGAACACGGACCGCTTTTGGTGGCCCGCTTTTGGTGCCGGCGGGGAGCGGTTCCGGGGTCACCCCTAGCGGCACATCCATAGGCACTTAGCACAGGTTCTCTGGGTTTGGAGAAGTTTTCCTTGGTTTTCTTCGTCTTTTTTTCTGCTGTTTTTCCCCTTCTCCTCTAACTTTGTGTTCTTCTGTCATCAGAAGAAAGAGAAAACAGAACGCCAGGACGGGGCTGCGGAGCCGTGCCGATCCCATCGGACAAGTTCTTGCGCTTGGTGACCCAGGCAGCATGACACATGCACGCCAAAAAGCGGAAGAGGCCTACATCCATTCTGAGCGCTCTGCGCAGCTAATCCGCCGATCTCTATTGTGATTAGTCCTCCAGGCAGTAGCGCGCATGCGCGCCGAAAGCGGAAGTGGCGTACATGCATTCTGACCGCTCTGTGCAGCTAATCCGCCGATCTCTCCTGCGATTAGTCCTCCAGGCAGTAGCGCGCATGCGCGCCTGAAAGCGGAAGTGGCGTACCTACGTTCTGACCGCTCTGCGCGGCTAATCCGCCGATGTCTATTGTGATTAGTCCTCCAGGCAGTAGCGCGCATGCGCGCCGAAAAGCGGAAGTGGCGTGTCTACGTTCTGACCGCTCTTCGCGGCTAATCCGCCAATCTCTATTGTGATTAGTCCTCCACGCAGTAGTGCGCATGCGCACCGAAAAGCGGAAGAGGCGTACCTACGTTCTGACCGCTCTTCGCAGCTAATCCGCCGATCTCAGTTGTGATTAGTCCTCCGGGCAGCAGAACGCATGCGCGCCGAAAAGCGGAAGTTGCGTACCTACGTTCTGGCCACTCTGCGCGGCTAATCCGCCAATTTCTATTGTGATTAGTCCTCCAGGCAGTAGCGCGCATGCGCACCTAAAAGCGGAAGTGGCGTACATGCGTTCTGACCGCTCTGCGCGGCTAATCCGCCGATGTCTAATGTGATTAGTCCTCCAGGCAGTAGTGCGCATGCGCGCCTGAAAGCGGAAGTGGCGTACCTACGTTCTGACCGCTCTCCGCGGCTAATCCGCCGATCTCTATTGTGATTAGTCCTCCAGGCAGTAGCGCGCATGCGCGCCGAAAAGCGGAAGTGGCCTACATCCGTTCTGACCGCTCTGCGCAGCTAATCCGCCGATCTCTATTGTGATTAGTCCTCCAGGCAGTAGTGCGCATGCGCACAGGAAAGCGGAAGTGGCGTATCTGCGTTCTAACCGCTCTGCGCAGCTATTCCGCCAATCTCAACTGTGATTAGTCCTCCAGGCAGTAGCGCGCATGCGCGCCGGAAAGCGGAAGTGTCGTGTCTACGTTCTGACCGCTCTGCGCAGCGAATCCGCCGATTTCTACTGTGATTAGGCCTCCAGGCAGTAGTGCGCATGCGCACCGGAAAGCGGAAGTGGCGTATCTGCGTTCTGACCGCTCTGCGCAGCTATTCCGCCAATCTCTATTGTGATTAGTCCTCCAGGCAGTAGCGCGCATGCGCGCCAAAAAGCGGAAGTGGCGTACCTACGTTCTGACCGCTCTCCGCGGCTAATCCGCCAATCTCTATTGTGATTAGTCCTCCAGGCAGTAGCGCGCATGCGTGCTGGATAGCGGAAGTGGCGTATCTACGTTCTGACCGCTCTGCGCAGCGAATCCGCCGATCTCTGTTGTGATTAGTCCCCCAGGCAGTAGCGCGCATGCGCACCGGAAAGCGGAAGTGGCGTACCTACGTTCTGACCGCTCTTCGCGGCTATTCCGCCAATCTCTATTGTGATTAGACATCCAGGCAGTAGCGCGCATGCGCACCGAAAAGCGGAAGTGGCGTATCTGCGTTTTGACCGCTCTGCGCAGCTATTCCGCCAATCTCTATTGTGATTAGTCCTCCAGGCAGTAGCACGCATGCGCGCCGAAAAGCGGAAGTTGCGTAAATCCATTCTGACCGCTCTACGCGGCTAATCCGCCAATCTCTATTGTGATTAGTCCTCCAGGCACTAGCGCGCATGCGCGATGAAAAGCGGAAGTGGCGTATCTGCGTTCTGACCGCTCTGCGCAGCTAATCCGCCGATCTCTATTCTGATTAGGCCTCCAGGCAGTAGCGCGCATGCGTGCCGAAAAGCGGAAGTTGCGTAAATCCAGTCTGACCGCTCTACGCGGCTAATCCGCCGATCTCTATTGTGATTAGTTCTCCAGTCAGTAGTGCGCATGCGCGCCGGAAAGCGGAAGTAGCGTATCTGCGTTCTGACCGCTCTGCGCAGCGAATCCGCCGATCTCTATTGTGATTAGTCCTCCAGGTAGTTGCGTGCATGCTCTAAATCCGTTGTTCTGACCCCCAGAATTCCAATTTATTACCGCAGTATACCATTTTTAACCCCCCAAAATACCAAACGTCCATTTGACACCCCAGAAGCCCCTTTTCACCCATGTCACTTTTTTTCACCCCCAAAATCCTCATTTGAACCCCCAAATCACTTTTTTTACCGCCAAAATTTCCCTTTTAACCCCCGAAATCCACGTTTTTCACCCCAAAATCCACTCTTAACCTACTTCCCCATTTTTAATCCCCCAAATCCTCATTTTTAACCCCACAAATCCCCACTTTTAAGTAAGATCCTCCTTTTTCACTGCAAAATCCCATGTTTTGACCCCCCAAATTCCCATTTTTT
>NC_034417.1:20182719-20192527 GCF_002078875.1 Numida meleagris
CTTTTTAACCCCTCAAATCCCCATTTTTTACACCAATTTTTCAACCTTTTATCCCTAAAATCCCCAGTTTTAACCCCCAAATCCCCCTCTTTAAATTCCAAAACTGTCATTTCTGACCGCAAAAATCCCCATGTTTAACCCCAAATTCCCAGTTTTTAACCTAAATCCCAACTTTTGACCCCTTATTGCTGGACATTTTTGTACTCATTTTTTTTCCTTTATCCCAGTATGGGAACTAGCAGGTGCCAGCCTGAGCTGGTGATTGCGCACCTGGTGAGGGGTGTAGCCAGCCCTGCCAGCACAGGTGGGAGCCGTTCAGCTGTGGGATTGGAGGGGTGGAGCCGGGCTGCATCCCTCCCTGGGCTCATTTAGGGGCTGGCAGCTGTAGGGGCAGCATCTGTACCTGGAGGTTGTTTCCTTTGGAGTGTGGGGTGAGTCCTGGTCCTTGGAAAGGCGTATGGGATTTTTTTCTTTGTTTTGCGGCTGGGGTCTCTGCCTTTCTTGGGGGACCTGAACCTGCTTTTAAGTAGCTGTATCTGCTGTGTATGTCCCTACGATGCCCTTCAGTTCTCTAAAGGAGATGAAGGAGTTATCTCCCTTTCTCTGACCTGGTGATGGAGGAGCTAATGTGCATTCCTTCCTTTTGCTACAGCCTCATTTCTGGAATGCTTCAATTAATCCCCTGGTAATGCTGGTCAGCTGACAGAGCATTGCAGCTCTGGGAATGCCTGGAGCTGCTGCCCTGTTCCACGAAAGTGTTCTGCATTCTCAGGATCCTGTTTGCACCTTTACTTCTAACCTCGCTTCTTTCTGCTGGAGCCTCTGTTCTGTCTTTCATGGTTCTCACCTTACTATCTTCACCCTCGGGCTCCAAACTCAGTTTCTCTGCTCCCACATCCTCCCAGCCCATTTCATGACTGCAGTGAACAGTGCCATGCATTAATTCCACCCATGCAGAGAGTTGTTTAAGGCCGTTCAGTGTATCATGATCGCGTACTAAATTCTGTTCTGTGTCTCTCTTGATCTCTTCCCATCTCACAGCTCAGTGGGGTTGAAGGATTGCCGGGGTTCCTCTAATTAGCGGCTTAAGCACTGGAGAATCTACCAGAGCAGGTAATGGAACATCACGAGCCCCTCATTTGTGCATTGCTTATATGCAGGCAGCTTTAGTGATGGCTGTGGGAGGCTCATGGAATGGGGGTTGCAAGGGGCTCACCTCGCTCCATGGGGTCTGTTCTCCCAGCCCCATAAGCTACATGGTTGGTGATAGAGTGAGGTGCATCAGCCGGGTCCTAAGATGAAGAAAACTCTTGGACTCCAGTAGCCCTTGGCTTCATCCTCACTCAGCATAATACAGTCTTCATCACTCGAGCATGCTTCCCATATCTCCCTTAACGAAGTTGTCAATGCTAATCGATCGCAGCGCATAGTCATCAGAGTGCATCGTGGCTGACCATCCTGGGGTCCTATGGTTCTTTCTGTTTTAACAGCAGATCTGGCTTTATTTTTACAGAAAAGAAGGGATTGTCCTTTTCTCGACCACTGTAGTTGGGATCACCCCAGGTATCTCCATCCCAGTTCTCAGGGGATGCTATTAGTTCTCTAATCTGTACGATACCTGAACCCCCACCCCTCTTTCTCCCGTCCCTGACCCCCATTAAATAGCTAGCCCTGCAGCTGTGGGACCCAATGGTGTGACAAAGCGAAGCCTCTGGTCTGCTGAACACTGTGACTGGCACAGAGAGGCCCTGTGACCATTGTGGATCATACTGACAGCTGCACTCGGTGAGGTTTCCCAGAGCTGATCAGCATGTGGAATTCCCCACCTGCCCCAACCATGCCCTGATCTCCAAACTCCTTTGCATCATTGTGTCTCACAGTCCCAGGCGTCTCGCTGTGGCGCTGCTGGTAAGAGGAATGTACACAAGTTGCAGCCCCTGCATGTGCGGGGCAGAGCCTTCATTATTGTATTGTGCTCAATGGGTGGCAGCAAGGAACTGTGGTGCTCCTGGGCAGTGCCAGAACTGCACGGAGATCTGTGGCTCTTCATGAAGTCAGCAAGAAATGGAAAACTGGATTTCCTGGAATGCCCTGGAACCTGACTTTGCTGACTGGTAACTCACTGCCCCTACGGGTAAGGGCAATGTACACCTACCAGTGTTTACCCATGACATAGCGTGGCTCCACGTAATGCTGCCAGAGATTGTTACTGTGCTTAAAGTTTCCCTACAGGCTGCTGGTCCTCTTCCTCCTGCTTTCTCCTTGCCTCTTGCCTGTCTAATCTAATCCAGACTAGTCACCATAAGAGTGCAACTCAGAGTGCAGTACAACTCAGAACCCATTGAGACCCTGCACTTGCAGACCCTACACCTACACTGTAGTGCTGCTGCTCCCACCCCTGTCCCTCTTGTCTCCTGGGCACCATTTCTAAACTAGCTCTGCAGCTCTGGAACTCGATGCTTTGATGAAGGAAGGCCCTCAGACTCAACTTAGTTGACCGGCTGCCCTGATAGGTAAGGGCAATGTACACCCACCAGTGTTTACCTATTATGTAGCATGGCTCAACCTAGTGTTCCCAGAGCTCGTTACTGTACTTGAGGGTGCCCTACAGGCTGCCTGTCCATTATGTCATATGTTCTCCTTGTCTTGGGCCTTTCCCTGCGGTGTTTTCCTTGCTTTTGCCTTGGCTTTCTCTGGCTGTTTTTGTTGCCCTCGCCCGGGCCTTCCTTGCGATGTTCTCCTTGGTGTGTTCACGTTGGCCCTTGCCCGGGCCTTTCTTGGCACATTCTCGTTGGCCTCATTTTGACTTTCCCTTGGGCATTCTAATTGCCTTTGCCTTGCTGTTCCCTTGGGTTTTCTTCTTGCCTTTTCTTCACTGGGATTGGCTAAGAGGCACCATTAATGTTAATCTTGATCTCAACCCTGTGCTTAATGGGAGCTCTAGAGATAATTATATTAACCCACAATGTAATTTGAAACCTTACTCTTAACCCGATGCTAAAAATGTCGATAACGCTCCATGTAGCAGTAAAAACAAAGCTTGGAGTTTTCTAAGTAACCGTAACCCTAATCATAATGTAGGAAACTACTGTTGAACTAACCGTAACCTTAATCCTAAAACTAGCTTAGATTATAACCCTAATGCTCCTAAAAAAGCATGGTTATGTCCTCATCCTAAAAATCCACTAAAACTAATCCAGACAAGACACTGTAAAAATAACATTAACAGTAACCTCAGTCCTAAAATAATGCTAACTGTAACTGTAATTACCCTATTTATTAATGTGTAAATCCTCTTTTGAAAACATAGCCTACTGTAATGGTAATAGGCCAAGTGTTTAGTAATGCTGAATGCACTGGCCACTCTAACCACTGTAGATGACAACTCTGAACATGCACTGAGACCCTGCACTTCCAGATCCTACACATACACTGTAGCGCTGCTGCCCCCTCCCCTCTCCCTTCCGTTTCCCTGGCACCATTTCCAAGCTAGCTCTGCAGCTGTGGGACTCGATGGCTCAAAGAAGGTCAGCCCTCGGTCTGCTGCTCGCTGGGACTGGTACGGAATGGCTCTGTGGTGGGTCCAGTAGAGCCTGTGGATCGTACCGTCAGCTGTACTCGGTGAGTTTCCCAGAGCTGCTGAGCTCGCAGGCTTCCCCGCCTGCCCCAACCGTGCCATGATCTCCAAACTCCTTTGCATCATCGTGTCTCACAGTCCCAGGCATCTCGCTGTGGTGCTGCTGGTAAGAGGAATGTGCACAAGGTGCAGCTCCTGCGTGTGTGGGGCAGAGCCTTCATTATTGCATTGTGCTCAACAGGTGTTAGGGTTTTGTGATTTTTTGTTGTCGGTATTCCACATCATTACATCATGTAAGGTACGGGCAGTTAAAGTGTTAATTTCCTGATTACTGCAAACTACCTTTTTTGGTGTGGCCCTCTGAGGGGGAGGGGAGGAGGTGCACTCCCCAGGCGTCTTTGAGTTAGGGGGGGTGGTGAAGCCGCGTGGGAGACGCGGGGGTCTGTTCCTTCCTGCCCGGTAGAGAAAGCACGTGGTCCTCCTGCAGTTTACTGTGTAAGATTTTCAGCCTGTAAACTCTCTAATATAATTCTACTAGCCTCATTTTGATATATTTAGTAAAGTTGGTTGTTCCTCCTCAGATTGGTGCTGCTGTTTTTTTTTTTTTTTCTTTTTCCCTCTTTCCCTTTGTCTTTCCAGGTTGCGGCTCCGCGGCTTCTCTGCTGCTTTAGCCACCGGACCGCCCGGGGGCTGGCCCTTATCGCCGGCAATTTTTTTTTTCTTCCTCTTTTTCTCATTTTTTTTCCTTTTGGGCCTGTTCCCCTTGTCATGGACGCAGACCCTTAGATAAAACCGTGACAACAGGTGACAGCGGAGAACTGCGGTGCTCCTCTGCGGTGCCAGAACTGCATGGAGATCTGTGGCTCTTCATGAAGTCAGCAAGAAATGGAAAGCTGCATTTCCTGGAATGCTCAGAACCCACCTTGTTTGTCTGGTAACTGGTTGCCCATACAGGTAAGGGCAATGTACACATACCAGTGTTTACCCATGACATAGCGTGGCTCCACATAGTGCTCCCAGAGCTAGTCAGGGCACTTTAGGGTACCCTGAAGGCTGCCTGTGCTTTTCCTCCTGAGTTCTCTTTGCCTCTGCCTCTTCCTTGGCTTTCCCTTGGTGGTTGTCCTTGCCCTTGCTTTGCCTTGATTTTTTTCTGTGGTGCTTCTGTTGCCTTTGCCTTTCTTAGGTGTTTTCATTGCCTTTGCCCTCGCCCGGGCCTTCCGTGGTGCGGTCCCCTTGGTCTTTGCCCTCGCCTGGGACTTCCGTGCGGTGTTCTCCTTGCCCTTACTCTTGCCCTCATTTTGGCTTTCCCTTTGGCGTTCTAATTGCCTTTGCCCTTGTCTTTACCTTCCCTAGCTGTTCTCTTTGCCTTTGCCTTGGTGTTCCCTTGGGTTTTCTGCTTGCCTTTTCTTCACTGGGATTGGCTGAGAGGCAGAGTTCATGTTGGACTTGACCTCAACCCTAAGTTTAGTGAGAGCTCTGGAGATAATTATGTTAACCCACAATGTAACTTTAAACCTAACCCTTAACTGGATGTTAAAAAGTCTCTAATGCTCAGTGTAGCAATAAAAACAATGCCTGAAGTTTTCTAAGTAACCTTAAGCCTAATCGTAATGTAAAAAAAAAAAACAACAACAACTGTTCAACTAACCGTAACCTTAATCCTTTAACTTACATCACTTATAACCATAATGCTACTGAAAATCAGTGTTATATACTTATCCTAAAAATCCACTAAAGCTAATAGAGAAAAATACGATAAAAGTAACATTAACAGTTACCTCAATCTTAAAGATAACCCTAAGCACAACATCAATGTAATGCTAATTGTAATTTTCCTCTTAATCAATGTTTAAAGCCGATTTAAAAATAAACCCAATGATAATGTAATAGCCCAAACCTCTGAGTACACTTCTGAGTACACCTCAACTCTCTATATTAGAAATTTCCTCAACTGTCTTTGAGGGCAGACTGAAATCAAAATATGTGGGCCATCATAGCTCATCCACTGATAAACTTCCCCTTGCCGCACAGGCAGACCCAGTTGCCTGCCTGCCAGCCGTTACTCTTTTTTTTTCTTTTTTTGGTGCTTCATTTCTGTATGGGAACTGTTAGGTCACAGCCTGAACAGGTGAGTGTGGGGTGAGCCCTGGTCCTTGGAGAGGGGTGAATGATTCCTTCTTTATTTGAGGTCTGTGATCTCTGCCTTTCTTGGGGGATCCCAAACTGGGTTAAGGCAGCTGTATCTGCTGTGTGTGTCCTTACAATGCCCTTCAGTTCTTTTCTGAGGGAGATGATGGGATATTTTCTGTTCTTTGAGTTGCTGTTGAAGGGGTTGATGTGCACTCCTTTTCTTCTACCTCCTTGTTTCTGGAATGCTTCCTTCAGCTCTAAGATAGTGTTTGTAGGCTGACCGTGTACTGCAGCTCTGGGAATGCCTCAAGCTGATGCCCTTTTCCATAATGGGGTTCTGCATTGCCAAGATCCCATTTGGACACTTCTTTTTAATTAATTTTGGACTGCATGTAGACTTGTTAGGGCCAGAAACTATGCATTTTATTGCATTTAGAAAAGTCAAATATAAAAATTAGAGAGGGAGAAAGGCATTTGTAAATAAATGCTTTAAAATCGGTACAAGTCAGAGCCCGAGAACATGGAAATGGCTCTGTGCTTTCTGCTCATATGCTTTCTTTTCATAATCATTACGTTGGCTCGGTAGTTGGGTTTTAGCATGTGAGTATTTGAAAACAATGTAACAGATGCTGGCAAGAAAAAATGTATGACATCATCAAGTGGATTTTTTTTAACAGACATCCATAAGCACTTAGCATAGGTTCTCTGGGTTTCGAGAAGTTTTCCTTGGTTTTCTTCATTTCTTTTTTTGTTGTTTTACTCCTTCTCTTCTAACTTTGTGTTCTTCTGTCATCAGAAGAAAGAGAAAACAGAACGCCAGGACGGGGCTGGGGAGCCGCGCCGATCCCATCGGATGTGTTCTTCCCGTGGTCTCAGCTGCCACCGCGTGGCCAATCCGCAGAACTGCCGCTGCCTGTGCTTGGGGACCCAGGCAGCATGATGCATGCGCGCCAAAAAGCGGAAGAGGCGTACCTACGTTCTGACTGCTCTGCGCAGCGAATCCGCCAATCTCTATTGTGATTAGTCCTCCAGGCAGTAGTGCGCATGCGCGCCGGAAAGTGGAAGTGGCATGTCTACGATCTGACCGCTCTGCGCAGCTAATCTGCAGATCTCTACTGTGATTAGACCTCCAGGCAGTAGCACGCATGCGCACCGAAAAGCGGAAGTGGCGTACATGCATTCTGACCGCTCTGCGCAGCTAATCCGCCGATCTCTATTGTGATTAGACATCCAGGCAGTAGTGCACATGCGCACCAGAAAGCGGAAGTGGCGTATCTGCGTTCTGACCGCTCTGCGCAGCTATTCTGCCAATCTTTACTGTGATTAGTCCTCCAGGCAGTAGCGCGCATGCGTGCTGGAAAGCAGAAGTGGTCTACATCCGTTCTGACCGCTTTTCGCGGCTAATCCGCCAATTTCTATTGTGATTAGTCCTCCAGGCAGCATGACGCATGCGCGCCGAAAAGCGGAAGTGGCGTATCTACGTTCTGACCGCTCTGCGCAGCTAATCTGCCAATCTCTATTGTGATTAGTCCTCCAGGCAGTAGCGCGCATGCGCTAAATCCCTTGTTATGACCCCCAAAATTCCCATTTCTTACCGCAGTATCCCATTTTTAACCCCCAAATCCCTGCTTTTAAAACACCAAACCTCCATTTGACACCCCAAAATCCATTCTTATCAGCAAAATTACCATTTTTCACCCCCCAAATCCCCATTTGAACCCCAAAATCACCATTTTTCATACCAAAAATCCCTCTTTTTCACCCCCCAAACCCCATTTTTCATTGCAAATATCCCCATTTCTATTCCTAATCTCCCTTAAAGAGATGTACATTGATTCTAACCCTACACAATGTAAAATTAACTACTTTTTAACAATGTAAAATTAACTTTAACCTTAAAAGCGGAAGAGGCGTACATCCGTTATGATCGCTCTCCGCAGCGAATCCGCCAATCTCTATTGTGATTAGTCCTCCAGGCAGCAGCGCGCATGTGCGCCGAGAAGCGGAAGTGGCTTATCTAATTTCTGACCGCTCTGCGCAGCTAATCTGCCAATCTTTACTGTGATTAGTTCTCCAGTCAGTAGTATGCATGCGTGCTGAAAAGCAGAAGTGGCGTGTCTATGTTCTGACCATTCTGTACAGCTAATCCATTGCTGTCTAGTGTGCTCAGTCCTCCAGGCAGCAGTGCGCTTGCACCCGAGAATGTATACGCGGCATGTGTTTCTCCGAGGCGCTGAGGTGCAGGTGAGCAGTCGGCACTTGGACCACCGGCTCAGCGATATTCTCCCTCTGCTTCCAATCCAGGATGCTCCCCGCCTGTTTCCTCGGGCGGTTTTACACCCAAGGCCGCCCCGGGAACACGGACCGCTTTTCTTGCTGGTGTGGAGCAGCTCCAGGGTCACTCCTAGCGGCACGTAACCAGCTTTCCTAGGAGCTGAACGGGCTCTTCCAACCTGCCCATCCTGTCCTGTCCCAGGCAACCGAGCTCCTTCATGTCGCAGTGCCTCATGGCTCTGGGCACCCCACCGCATGCTGTAGGTAAGTAGCCATGCGCATGTGGCGCAGCCACGTTGCTCGGCGCGTGGCCGCATTGGCAGGCGGGCCCATGCATGTGCTGCCTGCAGTACTGCCCGGCAGCTAGCAGAGAGCAGCAGAGACCGCGGAGCTGTATGGGTAAAGGCAGGGGGTGGCGCAAGACCCACTCCGTGGCTCCACGGGGTGACAGCAGAAATCGTACAACGGAGCAGGAAGCGAGCAGGAAAACGCATCGGGCCAGACCGATGGGGGTGGAAAAAGCACTGCCACCTGCTCACCTCCTGATCTTTGCCCGGATGCTGCTTGAGCAACGGAAGGCCGCGCGTCTTGGAGTGCCCCAGAACCCAGCTTCGGTGACTGGTTGCCTGAATGGGTAAACACACCGTATGCGTAGCGTTCAATTGCTTGTATTTTGGATGCTGTAACTGAGGAGGAGATGATTTCAGAGCAGGAAACAATCTTTGGTCACTCACCCTTGCTGTTTTGGAGTGTTACAGCCCTGCTGCCTCAGGCGCGTGGTCTCGCCTGGTGAAGGTCTCGTTGCAGTTTGTGCTTGTTGCATCTACTCGACCATCTCACTTGTTGCAGTCTTGCTTTCTGCAGGACTTCCCTGCTGTCCGGCCAGTGATCGCTTCTTTGCCGTGCAATGTGCTATGCCAGGTTAGTGATGGTGCACTTCATGTTGCCATGAAGTTGTAGGTCACCAGTTAAGATATTCCATAACATCTGTTGGAATATCGGTTGTGACGGGTAGCTCTTCACCTTCCCCTCTAGTACTTCTTCATCGCTTTAGCTTCTCCTTCATCTTCTTCTTCGCTTTAGCCTGTCCTCCTTTGTTGTCCTCCCCTCTCCGACTTCTTCACTTTGCTCTGCAGTGCTTTAGCCTCTTCTCCAGTGCGTGGCACTGGAGGACTTCAGTGTGGGTCCGCTTTTGAGTCTGGATGTGCAGCTGAAGAACCCAAGTGTAGGTACAGGTTGAGTGGGGCTGAGTGCGTCGGTCAGTCCAGATGTGGGGCTTGAAAAGTGGGGCTGGAGGACTCTGATCCTCTTCCTCTTCCTCTTCCTCTTCTTCTTCTTGTTCTTCTCCTTCATAGGTTTAGCCTCTAGTACTTCTTCATCGCTTTAGCTTCTCCTTCATCTTCTTCTTCGCTTTAGCCTGCTCTTCTACTTTCTCCTCTTCGTTGCTTTAGTCTGTCCTCCTTTGTTGCCCTCCTCCTCGCTTTAGTCTCTCTCTCTCTTCTTCTCTTTCTTCTGCTGCTCTTCAGCCTCTCTCCATCTTCTTCACTTTGCTCTGCAGTGCTTTAGCCTCTTCTTCTTCTTCTTCTTCATCTCCTTTTTCTTCTGCAGAGCTTCAGCCACTTCCCCTCTTCCTCGCTTTCTTGTGCAGCGCTTTAGCTTATCCCCCTCTTCTTCTTGTCTTTCTTCTGCAGTGCTTTAGCATCTCCTGCTCCTCTTTTTTCTGTTCCTCCTGCGTCGCTTTAGCCTCTCCTTCTCTTCTTCTTTTTTCTGCCACCCTTTGGCCTCCCCTTTTTTCTGTCTTTCTTCTGCAGCACTTTAGCCTCTCCC
>NC_034418.1:361405-403452 GCF_002078875.1 Numida meleagris
TCCCGCGCCGGCCCCGCGCCCTCCTACTCCTCCTGCAGCCGCCGCCCGGCGCCGCCATGCCCGGCCCGGCCGCCGGCAGCCGGGCGCGGGTGTACGCCGAGGTGAACAGCCTGAGGAGCCGCGAGTACTGGGACTACGAAGTGCACGTCCCGAGCTGGGGGTAAAGCGCCCCGCGGGGACCCCTGCCCCGGCCGCCGGCCCCGGGGCCCTCCGCGGCCCACGTGAAGCCCCGGGAAGGGGCCGCGCCCCGGGGCCCCTCTATGGGGAGCGGGGGCGGGGGGAGGCGGCGGGACGGGCTGGGGAGGGGCGGCCCCGGGCAGGGCTGGAGGCCCTCAGCCGCCCTCCTCTGTGTTCTCGGTGCCCGCAGCAACCAGGACGACTACCAGCTGGTGCGCAAGCTGGGGCGCGGCAAGTACAGCGAGGTCTTCGAGGCCATCAACATCACCAACAACGAGAGGGTCGTCGTCAAGATCCTCAAGGTGAGTGTCCAGGCCGGAGCCGTGACGCCTCTTGGCTCCATCTCACCCCGAAGCTCTTGGCCTCGCCATATGGGTGTTCGGGCACTGGATGGTGGTTTGGATTTTGGAGCTCCCACCCACTCTGTTCCTGGCTGAGGGCTCCCCTGGAGGAGGAGCGCACAGAGCTCTGGCGTTCCAGTGTTGTGTGTGCCGCCTGCGTTGGGCAAATGGTGGCTGGCTGTGCCTGTTGCAAATGGCCCAAGAAGGCCATGCCAACAGGAATGCAGAGCCTGCAGGGGAATCCTTCTGTCAGTCTGCAGACAGCTGGCACGCAGCCGTCTCAGAGTCCGGCCACAAGCTCCTCGGAGTCAGACTGTGAGGTGCTTATAAAGCACACAGAAGTGTGTATCCAGTGCTGGAGAGGATCTTTTACATGGGGGGGGGGGGGGAATGTCACTTTGGACAGGCCAAAAATACCATGAAAATCTGAGGAGACAAACACAGACCATTGCTCAGTTGTATCGGTGGCGTGTGTTCTGGTGTGTTCATCCCAGGGGTCGGGCTGCAGGGACCTTTCTGCAGCAGTGTGAGGTTTTGGGTTAGGATTGTATGGAGTTAGCTGCTGTAGGACAAACCTTACTGTGGAATAGCGGGATTGCAGGGAAGTGTTGTAACCATCCTAGCAGCAGTCTGTATCGATGTTCTGGGATGGGAGGGTGTTTCAAGAAGAAACTAACAAAAAAAAACCCCTAAAGGTTAGAATTGAGGTGCTTTTGGTTTTGGCTTGGCTGACACTTGTGGCTGTCATTTGTTGGACCAGCAATACATGTCACTTTTTTGCCAAGAGCACGTGGAACCAGTTTCTGGTCATGGGTGTATGAAGAATTTGGGCACATGCTGATCTGCAGAGTGCTGGGGGGTCTGAGCTCAACCTGCCCCTGCAGCCAGTGAGGCTGGCAGATCCCTGGGACACGGGTCTGCAGGGCTGGAGCCCTGAGACGTTCACTAGCTGCACTCCTATAGCACAGCTCACTGGTTGGCTTTGTGCTGGCTTCCCTGCTTCCACAGTTGCTTGCAGTTCCTGTTTCCTCAGGATCTTTCTCAGCTTTCCAGGGAGCTTGCCCTGCTGTATCCAGCTCCTAGGCAAGGAGTGATCTCCCATCCTGGCTGCCCCTGGGAGGAATGAATGGTAGCCCTGCCTTGGTAGCAGCCGAGGTAGTGGCCAGCTGAGCCCTCAGGGACAGCCCCACAGCTGAGCCTAATGGCAAAACTCACACGTTCTTGCTGAACTCTTCTGGTGTGCTGCGGGGGCCTCCTCTGCTTTGGGTGCTTTATGTGTGTTTTGGTGGGGTTTCTGTTCTGAGAGAGAGAGTAGCCGGTGTAGATTTTATGGCAAGATGGCTCGTGGTTGTGCTGCACTTCTGCATGCTGCTCTGGAGCCCCTGGTCGTCTCTTTGGGACTACTGTGGTCTGTTGAGAGTCCAGGTCTTGCCCCACTCAAAAAGGCACCATGAGGCAGAGAGGCTGCAGGGAAAGTCATCAGAAATATTCCTTGTTCCTTCTTACCAGCCTGAAGAGCCTCCCCTGGAGCGATGCTGCCAAACTCTGTTGTCCCCAGGGAGCCCATCAGCGCAGAGCTGTGAGTCAGCCAGCCAGAGTCATCTGAGGGTGGCTGGGTGCTCCTTCTCCCTGGGGCCTGAATGCGTTGCCACAAAGCCCTGTAAGCGGGGGACGAGCTTGGCCCTGATTTGGAGTTGATGGTGTTGCCACTAGTTCCCTGGCTCCCCCCCTTGCATTAACATGCAGGCAGCATTCCTGCGAGTGAGCAAGGGAAAGCAGAAAGTCCAGATAAATAAAGATGAACTTTCTTCTCAGTGGAAAGTGGGTCAGGGAGAAGTGAGTTTCAGAGCACCGTGTTGTATACGTTATGAAGACTAGCAAAGTGTGGCAATAACATCACTGTGATCTGTGGAAAGTGCCTCTGGTTTCCTGTAGCGAGACTCAAACTTAATTGCAGATGTAATTACATGTATCTTCGGTCTTAGCAAATAGGCTGGGCGTGTCTGCTGCTTGTAATTCCGGCTGGGTTCTCTGAGGTGGGAAATGCAACCAAGTTACAAGGTTCTGCGCATCAGGAGGGGTGGGACAAGGGGAAAACGTGTTGCTGGTGGATATGGCTGTTCAGCGCGGTTGCTCTTTTCTATTTAAGGTTCATGGAGAGAACAATTTATGTTATGTGTTAAGGGTGCTCTTAGCATCTGTGCCTTGTCTGAAGTGACTGGTATCTTCCCAGCCTTGCTCTGCGAAGCGGCTGGTTCTTAATGAGCTCCAGTTAGCATGAGCCAAGTGCTTCTGTGCCTTTTTGCTCCCCTTCTTTGGTTGTTGTACCTGAACATCTTGTACCTTCCTCCAGAGAGGTCAGGAAATTTTACCACTGTTTCTCAGATGCAGAAGTGAGCCACAGATTTCCTGTGTGACTTTGGGCAAGTCCCTTAGCCTCAACAAAGCTGAGACTAAAGCATAGGTCCCAGTCTGGTGCTGTGTGAACAAGATAAACTGCTCTTCCTCTTCTGGAGGCTAATTGCTTTGTTTATTCAAGTGCCCTGTGACGTCTTCAGCCTTGGACAAGGCTGGGGAGCTGATGGCTTTGATAGGTATCACAGTGCCCCAGGCCGCTTGGTCTTGCATAAAGCGTGGTGCCCCATTTCCCTGGCATTGCCTTCCTGTGCTGCTACCTGAAGTGCAGGTCCAGGCGGAATCCTGCTGCAAGATGGGTTGTGATCATGCCCCCAGTTGTGGTAACAGCATGTGTCAGCAAAGCGGCACCATTAAGATCATGCAGATGACTGTAATGTTAGCGCTTCATGGCTCAAGCGCCTCCCTTTGAGAATGGGATGTTCTTGGTGTCATGTATTTCCAGGAAACTTCTGCAGCTCTTTTAAAAAAGCAAACATGCTGCTGGATGTCAGGTCATGCTGTGTATGACCGTGTTTGCTACGTGGCAGGCGGGAGCCCTGACGTACCCCACAGACGCCCTGACAGCATCCTCCAAAAGCAAGGCAGAGGGCAACTGCTCAGCTTTTCAACCTGTTAGGAGAGTAAAGATTCTGCAGAAATAAAGAGAGTCATCTTGACACGGCGTGGGGCGCTTAGCACCGTACGCAGCCCATAGGGCACGGAGGCAGCCAGCAGCTGTGCCCCCGCGGTCTGCAGCTGGTGCAGTGGGCTCCTGTGGGCTTTTTGATCTGGCTGACTGTGGTGCAGCTGTGGGCATGCTTCCTGGGTGCTTAGGGGAGCACCGAGCCAGGAAGAGGGTATGTGTGAGCATGTCCCGGGTGTGCTTTCGTGTCTTGCTTAAATGTGATGCTTGTGTTTGACTTCTGGGTTGTTGGCACCTGGCATTCCTCTGCATGTACTAAGGAAGCTTAAGACATCTTAGTTTCCTGTGAGCTCTGTGCTGTGGGTGACTCTGCGGTGGGAATGCTGTTGTGAAGTCACCTGCAGCTGTGGCTGCTGGGAGCTGCAGCCCTTCACAGCCGTTCCCTTGTGCTGAGTGTGTGCCCAGAGTGGGGATCATGGCATCCGTACTGCCAGCTCTGTGCAGGGCTTGTCCCACTTGCTTCACTCACACACGTGTCTATGTGCAGCTCATTTGCCTGGGACCCAGTAAACCCATCACAGCAAGGCTAGTTTGTCTCCATGGGTGGCTGCTGTCAGAAAAGGCAAAATGGGTGAGGGAGAGGGACTGGAGGCTCCGCAGCAGTGGTGGAATAGCCCCTTTCCCTTTGGTGGCTTTTGTCCCCCTGTGCCAAGTCCACAAACTGGAACTTTCAACCATGTCTGCAGTTTCACAAGTGCATTCTGGCTTGTTTGTTTTTCCTCTCTTTTCTGTTCTGTGCTGCATGAACCCTTCAGAGCCACCGCTCAGGCTTGGGGCTGCAGCAGTGTCCTTTTGGGGCTGAGCTCAGATTGCTGCTCTGGCAGCTGTAGAACCATTTGTGAGAGGTAGCCCTATGACTCTGGTGATTTTTCTGCTGTCTCTGAAAGCTTCAGAGCCCTCGTACATTGGTGTGCTCTGGGTGGGGGCTGAAAGGCCTGCTGTGCTGCTTGCAGAAGGGATTGCATAGAGCAATCCAATAGGGCCATGTTTGTCCCTCAGGGCTGGATCTTTTGCCCGCATCACTGCCCTTCCACCACTGCTCCATCCCTGCTCCCGGGAGCTCTCTGTGCCTCTCACTTCTTCTGCATTTGTACTCACTGAATCAGCTCTTCCCGGCCCACTTCCTCCTCTGGCAGGACTGAAATGAGCCCTTTTGCAAGAGAGCTGCACGCAGCTCTGCTGTTCCCAATGCCAATTGCCCACACTGAGCTTGGCACAGTCAGTAGCAGGAGCTGGGACCCCCTGGAGCAGTACCGGTAACTCCCACAGCTGTGTTGGGACACAAGGAACCAGTGAGCAGCAAAGCAGCAGCTCCTGCGAGGAGGAGGGTGAGTTACAGCACTGGCTGCAGCTTCCCAGGGCTGAGCCCGAGTGCGTGGCACTCGTTCCGTGCAGCAGGGATCAGGACTCGGTCCTCTTGTGTCTCCCTTTAGTTGGCTGCAGTGGACTGGGTGCACTGAGGGCAGTCCTGCAGCCCCCGAGGGCTGTTCCAGGGATGTGCTCTGTGGAAGGAAAGGTGTTCTGCAGGGAGGAAAGCACTGCCCTCCAAACTCTCGCTGGTGTATTCTACCTAGACTTGAATCGAAAAGTGAAAGTGCTTTAATAGTTTCAGGGTGGGTTTATTTATTGTTTGTTTTTGCCTCTTGTATAATTCAAGAGCAGCTTAGGAGAGGAAAGTTTAAACTCTAGTAATGGAAGTTGTAAAACGCAATCAACTCACAAAATATTAACACAAGTGGGCTCCTTGATTTTCATTGCTCTTTTGAAAATGATTATTTGGTTTCCCAGCTGATGTCTGACAAAATAAGCAGTGCTGCTCCAAAGGCAATTTTCCTATTGAGCAATTGGCATCGGGCTTTATAGGCTGATTATTGTGATCCTTTCAATACTTGCTAGGAACAAGTGAGCTTCTGGAGCCTCCATTCAAACGTTTAAAGCCTGTTGTAAGGATGCTGCTGGTCCTGGGCTCTGTGTGCAGAGATCAGCCTGCTGCTTCATTGCAGTGCTGAGATGATTCTGAGCTATTCAGGTGGGCAAGCAGAGCTTTTTTGTTATTGGGTGGTGGGATAAATGACCTTTGTTTTTCATGGATCCATATCTTTTGTCTGCTAGTCCTTCTCCCCTGCTGTACTATCCCCGCTTCTTTTCAGAGCACCTTCTGTGACTCCTGCAGAGCAGCATGGATGCTTCTCAGCCGGCAGGGTGCATGCCCTGTCTGCTTTTTGCTAACGGGCAGTGGATGGTTTGAATTTAACTTGGATTTCACATGTCTTCCTGATTACTGCTTTTCTTTCTGACTGTGGAACTTGGTTTAAAAAATGCCTTCATTGTGCTTGAAGTCAAGCACCAGGTCTTCAAGTTGGTGGAGATGGCTGCAGCCAAAGAATGGTAGATGTGTGCTCCGCTTGCTGCAGAAACAAGCCAACAGTTGATTAACCAGGCAGACATCTATTTGTTCAACACAGGAAGTGATGGCTGCAGTCTTGAATCTAAAGGTTTATTTTTGCAGGCAGTGCTAGTTCTCCCAGCTGATGTTTGCTGCAGCTAGTCTCCTTCCCTGCTTATACTCCCAGAATGTGACCCAGGATCTGATCTCTGTCAGAGCGGGGTTTTCTTCTGCACTTACCTGTCTGCAGAGCAGTTTACCCCGTGCCATTTCCCTCCTGCACCCTGAGCCCGCCACCGTTGCTGCCTGTCCTGCCCTGGCTGGCTCTCAGCAGGTTGAAGCACCCTCATGGTTGGGAGAGTGGGAATCCTGCTACAGAGGGTGCCTGGCTGGAGCAGGGCAGGTGTGGGATCCAGCAGGACCTGCACCTTGTCCCTCTGCTCTGTCTGGTCAGGGCACTGGGCAGCCACAGGCTGTATGTCCCCACTGTCTGCAGCCGTCTGACTTCCAGCTTGGCTGAGAAAGAAAGCAATTTCCTGGGAAACTGGGAAACTAGCTTGTGCTAGGCAGTCACGTTCAGAGGGTACTGCTGCAGTTGAAGCAGTTAAACCCCGCCCAGTGTAGACATGGTTAAAGTGAGACATGTCTTTTAGCCTGGTTTCCTATGGAAACGAGCCTTATGCAACCCTGCTGTCTGTCAGCCTTCTCCCCCTCCCCCATTGGCCGATCCCAACTGAGTGCAACTGTTGGGTTCCTGTGGATTTCATGGACAAAGGTGTTTGCATAGAGCACAGGGGCTCGCTCAGAGCCTGTCTCACAGGATTTGACTCACATTGGTCACTAGAGAATCCCAGCTCTTTGGGAAGCTTTGACATGCCTCTACCATGGGAAAACAGATGGAGTCGGAGTCTGCATCTTTCTAAAGTGCTGCCTCCCAAACAGAGGCTGCTCAAACTCAAGTGATGGTGCCTGGCTGGCTCCATGGGAAATACCTCTCCCAGGATGTAACTGAGCCGTGCAGGGCACGAACAGCCTGAAACACCGCTGTTCATATCGAAAAACAGCCTTAAATCAGCGCCGTTCAAATACTCTGATTGCAAGGGCTGCTGTTTCAGGAGCTATTCCTGCTGGGAGAGGCAGATGGTTGGAGGCCGTAGGAGCTTCAGTTCACATTTAATCCGTGCGCGTTTGGAGTCAACACCCTTGGAGAGACGGATCGGGTGACTCTCAGAGACAGTTGTAGCAACCCGGGCTTAATCCTGTGCTCAGAGGATACGTTGCTGAGGGCCGGGGTTTTTGGCAGCGCCGCAGGATGGGGACGGGACGGCAGCGGCAATGTGCTGCAGTGGTTTGCAACGAGGTCTTTGTGTTGCCAGGTTGGATAGTGCAGGAACCCAGGCTTGGAATCGGTTATTGTGGGAAAATGGAGCTCCACTGGAGTTCCTGGCAGGCAGATGGTGTTTGTGGTTACGGCTGCAGTGATGTGGCTCCGGCATGGCACAGCGTGTGGGAAGGGGATGGCATGTTGTTGGGTAGGCTTGTGGGGAGAAAGCCGTGCTGGGGAGGCAGCAATAGCCACGGCTTTCTCCTGCAAATCCAAAATGGGGAAATCCTCTGTTCCCTTGCATTGTCTCCAAGGGAAACTTTGAGGCAGTAACCTCCTCTGAGACAACACTTCACCCCATGGCATCTCTCCCTCCTGCGTCCCTGTTTCCCTAGTGGCAGAAAGCTGGCGGCCCTGCAGGAAGCGGGGCTCACAGCTGGGTAAGGCAGTTCAGCCAAGTGCAGGCAGCTCAGACCAAGCCCTGCGCTGCTGCAGTCTTCCTCCAGCCTTGAAAAAGGTGGAGGCACATAGAAGTGATGGGGTGGGGGGAAGACATCTTCCCCAGGGGGAGTGGTGGTTGCTACGGAAGGAGGAATGGAAATTTCAGAGGGAAGTTGTCCCTATGTAGCTGATGCAAAAGGCCCTTGAAATCACTGCAGTGCAATGGAGAAGGTCTTTCAAAGCAGGCGGTGGGTCCCCTTGGCTGATGGCACAGCAGAGTGGCTCAGAGGGATGCGTGCAGGAGTGTGTTGGCAGCCAGGCTGCTCCCTCTTTGAAGGTCCTTGGAAAACAGCTTGTGTGTGCATCTGTCTTTGCTGGTCGAGCAAATAACTGAATTATGTCCTCTAATTCCACCTTGGCCTTCTGGTAAGATCAGTGGATGTGGGCGATGCAAGGGTGGTGTCTGTCGCCGTGCTGACGTCGATGAAATTAGTCTCTAATGAAGCATCTTCAGCTCGGGTTCAGAAACAGAGCCCTCGCTCCTGCTGCCTTCCAGCCCTACTCGGGCTGCCTCTCCATGTCTGTCTGGCCTCAGGCTGGCTGTTGCTGCGTCTCAGGATTGCCCTGTGCTGTTTCCTTGCCCCCTCCCCAGCAGAACCTGCTGTGCATTGCTCCGGCGCTGGCAGCTGCGTGGCCTCGCTGCCATTTTCCACAGTGGCTTTATGAGGTGCTGACGCTCCCTGTACATAGCATAGGTGTTATTTTTGGCACTTTGCTTCGGACTGAGATTCTCATCTTTTGGCTGGAAGGCCTAGCTCCTGCCTTTCAACTTGAAGGAGGACAGAAGGATTTGAATCTGAAGGCTGCAGCTACCTGGAGAGCCTCGACAGACAGCATATTTTGCCACTTACATAAATGCCATATTTTCTGACTGTATAAAAAGCTTTGATTCCTTCTCCCATGTACATTCCTTCGAGTGGTCTGAAACCAAGGGTTGTCTAAAGTGGGTGTGAGCTGCCACGTCACTCTGCAGCCATCACCGCAGCGTGGGAGGCTGCAGCAGAGGGGAGGCGATGGGGAGCACGGGTTGCTGAGCTCTTGGGGCTCCTTGTGCCGAAGGTCACTGTGAAGGTGCTGACATCTGGTCACTTGGGTAAGGCGCCTCTTACCTCTCCTCACTGCCCTCCTTGCAGAGCAGCCACCATGCTGGATGGTGAATGCTTCAGAAAGCTGAGTGACTGGAATGGAGAGTTTCCGTGAGCGCATCTCCTGGTGCGAGAAGTTTAGTCATCCTTCTAGGATGCCTCTGTAGCTCTCTGTTAGGGTGGCAGAGGTGCAGGAGGAGCTTTGCAAGGAAGGAGGACTGCTGGAGCCAGCAGCGGTGTGCAGCCAGTGACGCCCATCCTGGTCTCTGGCCAAGGCTTAAATAAAGTCTCACTTTGGAGCCTCTGCGAGCTGCCTTTCCTTTCAAGCAGGCACGGAGCTCGAGTGGTCTTGGGAGTGGATGGGTTACAGAAGTGGTCATTCCTTTGCGTTGAGACGAACCGCTGGATCAGCAGAGTGTGAAAGCTCACCCAGCCTCCCAGCCTTGGGAGCAGCTGTTCTTTGTCACTCCGTGCAGCGTGATGTCCAGAGAAAAGCTTACTTTGCAAAGGGAATTCCTGAGGCAGCATGGGCTTGAGTAGGAGTCAAAAACTGTTTAAAATGTCTGTATGCTCTGAGAATAATCACAATGCACAGATGCAATGGCATGCCGTGCAGCTGGGTCCCTGCTCTTGGGGTGGCTGTGAAACACTCTTGCACAGAGTGAGGCACAGCAGTGGAAAGCATGATGGTGGAAAGCCTCAGGTTGTCACTTTACTGCATTAAAGGACTTCTGAGAAATGCACATGGCAGTAAGAATTAAAAAAAGTAAATGTTTTGTGCTAAAGCTGAGGTATGAGGTCTGACCATGTTTGTCCTCTGTCTCTGAATGCACTCTGACTGCCACACGCAGTCCACAGTGCTATGAACAACAGTTACTGGGGTCACTGTGATGTTTGTCTTGGTTTGACTTCCCCTGATGGGTGGGAAACTTTCACTTAAACAAGGGAAATCCTCACTCGTTCCAGGTGTCTGTCTTCCCTTTGAAGTTTAAAATGTTCCCTGGGGAGAGCAAGAGCAGGGGGAGGCAGGGAAGTCATGGGGTACAACCAGAACACTGTCAGAACAAGTCAGTATTAATGTCTGAAAGGACTCTCACTTCTAATTGCTTTTGTCTATTTAAGCCAGTGAAGAAAAAGAAGATAAAACGTGAAGTTAAGATTCTGGAGAATCTGCGTGGTGGCACCAACATCATTAATCTCATTGACACTGTCAAGGATCCCGTGGTAGGTGCCCGTGGTGCGGTGTGGGCGGTGGGCTTGCCTTCCTTTTAGTTGTAGGCAGGGTTCTTGTTTCTTTCTGTGGTCCCAAGACTGTTCTACACACCTGTGAGTTTCCCTTGGCTGACGAGGGAGAAGTTTTTTACCCTCCAAATTTGCTGTAAGAAAGCAGAAACCACAGCCTTCCAGCTTCTGTCTGGCATCTGGAACATAAGCATTTTGCTGGGCAGCTGGAAATTAAGCACTTCTCGTCCTGGTTGCTGTCCTGTCTGGTGACCAGAGGACACATCCTCTGTCTGCACTGCCACAATGACCCTGTTTGCAGGAAGTTTTCTCTGAGCAGCAGCTGGCGGAAGGCTGTGACTCCCAGCTTGCTAGCAGCCACAGAGGGGAAATGATGCTGCTGTAGTGTTTGTTGGCAGTCCTGGCTGACCATCTTCCTGCCACTGGCTGTGAGACTTTACCCCCCAGCGACACCTTTTGTGCTGTCCCGTGCATTTTCTGACTGGGGGTGCTAGGGGAACGGCACTGGCCGAATGCTGTGTATTAAACCATGACACTCTTTCTCTCTCCCTTGCAGTCAAAGACCCCTGCTCTGGTGTTTGAGTACATCAATAACACAGATTTTAAGGTGAGTCTGCCTGAGTGCGGAGCGGGGAGGCCTCCTGTTTCTGTTAAAGTTGTTCAGATCTTGGGTCGTCAGATACTCCTCAAGAGCTGTGAGGGGAGTTTGAGTCTGTTCCCTATGTCAGATTCACCTTCTTTCCTTCACGTAAATGAGAAACTCGTGAAGTTCCTAAATAGGCTGTAGATGAGAAACAGTGAAGGGCTTGTGTGCTTTGAGGGGTAAGTTCAACAGGTTAGAACTTCTAACTCCCCGCTCAATGTACTAACCTCTGCTGCACTATATAGTCAGCCCAGATGAGTGCCCATACTGTGATGCTCTATTTACAGCAGTGCAGTTGGTGGAGTAGATGACAACAGTTTGTGCTAGAATCCTTCAGACCTCGGGGCCACGGGGTGGCTGAGGCCGAGCGGTCCTGGCAGCTGTGCTTGCCCAAGGCTGCAGCACATCCTGGTTTCTAGGAAGCTCCGTGTGGAATTACTCCTTTCCAAAGCTGGGAGCCCTTCTGTCTGAGTGTAGCCACAACTGCATGGGCTGCTGAAATGCTTCTGGGTGGCAGAGCTGAGATGATACACAAAAGGAATATACCATTATCAAGCACACCTATTTTAATGATATCTTCGAATCTTGTGAATCTTTAAGTTATTGTCAGTGGTGGAAGATTAACTGAGCAGTTACCATTAGAAAGCTGGTCATTGCCTCTTCTTCCAGTGCTCCGAGATCTCCTGTGTTTCATATTATAGGACAGTGCTCCTGTCTGTACTGGAGTGTTATGTAGATATGCCTATTCTAGAATGCACCAGACACCTGGAATGGGACTCCGGGTTGGTGCTGGTGGGAAGGACAGACCTTGTGACTCTGCCTACAGGCTGTCTGCTCTGCAGGCCTGCACGCTGCGAGGCAGCACGCGTTGTTTTCATCTCCCTGGAGTTTGTCAGACGAGGCGAATCTCACTGCGCGTAGCGAGAGCTGCGGCCATTCCAACAGTGTTCTTAGTGCTCCTAATCTCACGCAGAGACTTATTAGAGAGGCTAGAATAACAGTCACTTGCAGGAGCATCTGCCCTGACAGCTCTGGGCAGGGAGATGAGCATTACCTCCAAGTTAGCAGCCAGGAGAGGAGCTCTGTGTGGTGACCTTCAGGGCTAATTCAAGCAGTCTTGGTCTGTCTGGGCTCTGTTGGCATCGGCTGGTCTGCTGCAGCACTGTGTGTGTTGGGAATGTGCCCCTTTCCTTCTCCTGGTGACCCAAGGTCTCTTATTAAGGCTGATTGTGGAAGCTTTTAACTTGATGGGTTGCTCTTTCTTAAGCTTTTTAATACATGACTTGAGATAAAACAAGTCGTAAAGGCAGCACCTTGCTGGAGGTTGCTTTTTGTATCCTAAATACCATTACACCATTCTGTAGTGTCCTTAGAGGAAAACTTTGTTGTCAAAGATACTGTTCAATAACTGAAATATGTTCCTGAGATAGAGCATTAAATAGTGACTTGAGACTGTGGCCATCGAGGACTCAGACTGAGAGATGCCAGGCTTAGAGCATGAGGTAGCTCAGCCCCAGCTGTGCTGATTGCTGGCCACAGCAGAAGTAGCAGCACTCAGCTCTGGCTGTTGCATTGGAAACAAGTGGATGATTTTGCAGCAGATCACTTCTAGGCTTCTAAGAAAGACCCTTGCTCTTCAAGGAAGTTTGTGTTCGTAGCTGTGCAAGCTACTTTCAGTCCAAGACTGAAACTATTGATGCTTTCGTCTTACATGATCAGTGTAGAGCAGGAATAACTTGTCTTGGGAATGCAGGCATGTCCCCCAGGGCATGCAGGATGGCTGCTCATGTTCAGGGCTTATTTGTAACCCAAACATCACCAGCTACGTGTGGGGCATGTGGGTTGTTCAAGCTGTACTTGTGTGAGCTCCTCTTTGGGTTGGCTCTTTGGGCTGCAGCTGCACAGAGGGGCTGGGGACACCTGCACAGAGGCTCCGAGGCTGTCTTCCCTTGCTCTAAAGTTGTGCTAGCAGGAAGCACAGAGAGTAGATGAGACCACTTGGGTTAGGGGTCTGTACATGAAGCAGATGGAGAGCACCCCGAGTCCTTGTCCTTCTGTTGTCCCTTCTGCCCTGGAGTCCTGGTCTCCATGGAGCTGAGTGCCCCACAGGCTGATCCTGGTGAGAGGGACCTCTTCTCATTTTGGGCTAGCTGCTTCTGATCTGCCTGTCTCTGCACTGACTTCTAGATTCAGCAGTACTGGTGAGAGCCATACAGCTTGCTCAGCAATCACTGCCAGTTCTGTGGGTCTGAGCCATGGCTGCAGACAGTGCCAAGCCATCACTGCAAGCTGTATCCCAGCAGCTTTGGCTGTTTTTACATGTCAGTATAGAAAGGACACTTACATGATACTTCTATAGAACTGATCGTGTTGTCTGAAATTACCTGGCAGGGTCCATCCTGAACCAGCCGGTTCTGCAGTTGTGGGAATAATATTTGGAGCTAGAATAAATGTACATTCTGCTGTGTGAGAAAGGCAGCTGGTGCACGTGGCTTCTCTGCAGACCTGTTGCATTACTTGTCCTCTGGGAGTGCTCCAGCTACCCACATTCATTTGCCTTAGAGCACAGCTGTGCTGGGGAGCCATGCAACCAAGTCAGTAAGCATCAGTGAAATGAGAGGTCTTTTCCTAATCGGTTTCAAACCTGAAATGAGACATCTGTCCTTCAACCACCATAAGCTGTAACATGCAAAGAGGGGTGCTGCCCGCAGCAGCCTTCCCCAGGTGCATCGATGCTGCCAGGTGAAGCTGAACAGGGTGGTGACTCCCAGGAAGGCATGGTTTTGGGGCATCTCCATCCCCATAGGACTTGTTATCTAAGCAAGCCATTACAGCAGGCTCCTGGGAGGGCTCAGTTGTCCTCTGCTGGCAGGGCTGGGCCCTGGGTCATGCCTCAAAGGGCCACATGCAGCCAAGTCAGGGAATGGTGCCCTGCTGTAGTTCGTGGCGATGTTGGTTCTGCTCCTTGCTCGCTTGTCTGCTTCACTGGGTTGCTCCCAAGTGTTAGGATCATCCCAGCTCCTGAGAATAAAACATAGCTTGCATCCTGGAGGCCATTTAAGCTCGGTGTGTGTAATTGATGCTTGTATGCTGCCAAGAGCTGTACTGAGGATGCTGAGTCTGTTTGGATCTGGCCCTAAGCATGACAAGATCATGAGGTTCTCGCCTTGTGCCTGGAGAGGTTCCAGGGCCAGAACAGCTTTCTTGGAATGTGAATTTCAATCCCTTGCTGTGGGATTTCTCCCGGAGCTGCCAGGTGGTGCCCTTGATGAGCAGTCAACTCTGATGCTGATTCAGGCGGTGATTTCTCTGAGCTGTGAGATGATCCTTGTTTGTTAGAAAGGACAGAGGGGCCCCGTCCTGCTGCTGTCCCATGGATGTCCTTCCTGGCTCGGCTCCCCTTTCAGTGCCTTGGTGTCTCCTTGCTTTCCCCAGACAGGAGCAGAGTCTGACAGGGCCAGGCTGGCACAGCTGCCAAGGTCAGATACAGAGCAAAAGGCAAATCCAGGGATCAGCTGTGAGCTGGCATGGGAGCAGCAGGATGATGTGGCTGTTAGTGACTGCATTGGTGGCCCAGTGGAGGTTGAGGTGCACCCCGGATCTCTGTCATTTCAGCCTTGCTGTCTCCTCCTCAGACAGACAGCTTGGCAGTCTCCTGCTGGAAAGAAGTTATGACAGGTCTGAATGACTCCAGTGGCTTTTCACAGGAGTTCCTGCCTCCTTTCTGGATTTCCTACTGTGTAACCGTGGCAGATCTGAGTCTAGGACGGTCCTTGGGAGTGGCAGTGTTCAATGGGACATGCTGGGTTGCTGATTGGAGGCAGGTGGGGTGCAGGAAATGACACTAATCCAAATCTGGAGTATTTAATTTTGTTTCTCTTTCTTTTTTCTCTCTTCCCAAATCTATTTCAGCAACTGTACCAGATCCTGACAGACTTTGATATTCGGTTTTATATGTATGAGCTGCTGAAGGTGAGTGCCATTGCATATGACAGTTGATGAGGAGGCCAGGAACGAGAAAGGCAGTAGCCAAGTGACTGGGACAGTGGTATTAAGCAGTTACCTCTCTGTGTCCAGTGCAGAATCACAGAATCCACATTTCATATCCAGAGAAGGTTTGGGAAGTGATCTGATTGCCTGGCTTATTGCTGTCAGGCATTAGAGCCAAAGTGGGGACTGTGAGCCACCTCTGAAGAGTCTGATTCCCTGGGATCTGTTCTTTCCCTGTGAAGTGTTTGTGGCTGCTGGTGGCCAGGTGGGGCTGGGCTTTCCCTCCCTGTGTCTCTAGTACTGGGTGGGCTGCAGTGAGGACAGCTTGCTCCTTCCCAGACACAGCCAGTACGAGCACTGAGAGGAAGCAGGGATCTTTAGAACCACAGAGACCAGAAGAGTGGGATTGCCAGCTCCCATCTTCCTTCCACTGTAGTATTTAAGCCTCATTGGGAGTGAGGCTTCTGGTTATGTTGGCATTGCCATAACACTGGTGTTTTCCTTTGGGTCCTGCTAGCCAAAACCTTCTCTGGAAACGAGTGGGACAGGCTAGGGAAAGCCGTTTGTTCTCCACAACTTTGGGACTGCAGGAGATGACCTGAAAGAGATCTAATGAGCAGGAGAGAGTTTTTCTTCTCCACACCCCTAAGCTTGCTGCACCTGTCTGCAAGGGAAAGACCTTCTGACTGAAGGCTGGGGGAGCCCAAGGCAGATCACGGTTATATTAGGAGCTCTGGTGAGATTAGATGCTCCAGCTCTGGGACAAGCAAGGCACCAAACTGCTTCATCCCTGGAAGTACTTTGTCCAACCTGCAGAGGATCTCCAGTGCTGCAAATCCCGGGGCTCTGACTGCCCTGTTGGGTGTGAGGCCATGTCACATTGCAGGGATATTCCTTGTGGCCTTGCTGAGATTGAAGCTGGTGCCTTCTGTGCTTCCTGCTGTGGCAGGGACCCAAGGACAGCATTACTCCCTGGCAGTGTGTCTTGCATATTGAATGACTGCAGGCTGTGCCCTCTTCCCGTGGCACTGGAGGTTTCAGTGCACTTGATAGACGGTGATGAATGGGTCTCCCTTCCCCTTGCAGTTGAGAAAACTTTCTCAACTCCTTGCTTGAGGGAACAGCTGCATGAGGGGAGTGACTGGTGCAAGGTCATGGAACTGAAGAGCTTTTGTGCTTTCCTGCGTTCAGACATTAAGCAGTGTCAGTTTTCCTTGTGTGCCATCACCTGCCTTTTTGTGAGCTCTGGCTTAAATGAGCAGGGCAGAGGTGACTATGTTTTTTGGGACACCAATGGAAAGCTTCACTGGAAGGCTATAAAACTGTATGCACATAAGGATTGTCCCCTTCTGGGAAGAAGAGCTCTTCTGTTGTGCCCTAGGAAGCACAGGGCTGCCCAGGTTGGAGCACTTGGCCTGCTTCCAGGTGGGACACCACTCTGGATTGTGTTCTTCTGTGACCACGCAGGCAACATGGGTCCAGGACTGCTGTAGGACAGGAGATCAATGCTGTCTCATTGCCAGCTTGCCACGTGCAGTGTAAGAACTGAAAATGCCAGTTCCTTCTTCCTTGTGGACCAGGCACTTTTGCTCCTTGACAAGAACTGGCTGTTAAATTGTTATTGCTGTGCTGTGGCTGTACGGCCATATCTAACCTCTGTGTTTGTCTGCCAGGCCCTGGATTACTGTCACAGCATGGGGATCATGCACAGGGATGTCAAACCCCACAACGTCATGATAGACCATCAACAGAAAAAGGTATGGTGGCACCAGGGCTTAGAAGCAGGCTTTCTCCAGTGGAGCTTGAAACTCTGCTGCTTCTGTCCCTGTAGCCAGGCCAGCTGTGCTTACCCTTCAGCCTTTCTTTATCTGCTCCCTTCCATTTGTGTCCGTGACAGGAGGTGGCCAGAGTCCCACTGGGGAGCACCGCAGTAGCAGGCCATGGCTTGGAGGTTGCTCTCCTCCCCAGCCAGCCGTGCTGTTTGTCTTTGCTGTGGGGAGCAGATCTGGGCTGTTAATCTGCCTGGGGAGGTGTGGTGCTGGGGTGCAGAGAGTGTGGATAGGAGAATAGTGGCCTCGTATGAAATGCACGTGGATAACTTTACCTAGGAAACATGAACTCCTTCTGTAGTGCAGCCTGCCCCTCCCTTACTTCTGAGACCTGCTTGTTAGATAAAAGGAAATGTTTGCACCAGGCTCGCTGCCATGGGAGTGGGCAGCACAGGGAGCTCCCCTCCCTGCTGTGGTACCTGTACCTCTCTGGGTGCTGTGTGTACCTCTGGAGGGACTTGGGATTTCCAGCAGCAAATGAGTTGCTGGTCCACGGGTCCCTCTGTGTGAATCAGCAGTGCTTACCAGCAACAGGATTTATGAGGAGTGGGAATCTCTCACTAGATCTGTTGTCCTTCAGTAACGCGACTGGTCCTCTATCCCTGTGGCCACAGAGGAGACAGTCTGCCTTGCAAGATGTGGTGTGCCACCTCTTGTCTCCTTTCCTGCTGCCAGCCCCCAGTTAAAATCAGCACTGCCTTTGGGCCAGCCCTCCTTAACAGTGGGACAAAACAGCTGGCCTTTGCTTGTTCCCAAGTATGCAGCATCCTGCCTGCTGTGGCTTGTGGCATTGGGAAGGAGCCGGTCACCCAGCAGTGGTGGTGTTTGGACTTGGGAGGCAGAGGAGCTCTCTAAGCTGGGGTCTGCCCTGCCAGCACCCTGTGGTGACAAGGAGAAGGGAAGAGCACTGCTGAGAGCATCTCCTGTCCTCACGGTGCCTCCCTGCACCGCCCCAGCCTCCATGCTTGCAGCATGGGATTGAGAGGCTTTGGCAGACACAGCTTTGCCTAACTTGCTCATACTGAGGCTCCTGACTCTGTGTCTCTTTATCACATGTTCAGCTGCGGCTCATAGACTGGGGTCTGGCAGAATTCTACCATCCAGCTCAGGAATACAATGTCCGTGTGGCCTCTAGGTACTTCAAAGGACCGGAGCTCCTTGTGGACTACCAAGTAAGAGTCTGCCTCCTCCTTGCAAGCCAGTGATACTGCTTGTGCTTGCACTTCGGCCACCGTTGGGTTGTCTGGTTTTGCCTGTCAGGGCATTGCCTGGGTTGGAAAGAGGCTTGCTGTGAAGTGAAAAGCCTGAGGTTGTCTGCTGTTGTTGGGGAGCCAGGCCATGCTGAGCATGCCTTTCTCTTGTGATTGCTTCTCCTTTTTCCCCTCAGATGTATGACTACAGCTTAGACATGTGGAGTTTAGGCTGTATGCTGGCAAGCATGATCTTCCGAAAGGAGCCTTTCTTCCACGGACAGGACAATTATGATCAGGTAAGGACTTTGGTACCTGATTTATCTAATGAGACATCTGTCACCAGCTCATCTGCATGTGTATACTGGGGAGATTCTGGGGATGGGACCACCGGACTGGGAAGAGGTTGCTGCATGCCTAGTTGAGCCATCTGGGCTTACACAGCACTGCCTTATGTAAGAGAGAGTTTTCTGTGCATGTTGCAAAAGTGAGGTTCAAGGAAGATATTCTTTCCTTCTGGGAGGTTTCTCAAAGAAGAGCTGTTACCATTTGGGCAGCTCTTTCTCTGCAAGACAGTGCCTAGTCCTGTCTGTAGACATCAAACCAGAAAAGAGGCACAAGTTTAATAGCAATTGCTCCGGCAGAATTTGTTCCTTCTTTCAAGCTGTGATGGCTCACTCTTTTGCTTTCTCTCAACCTACCTTTTGTTCCAGCTGGTTCGCATCGCAAAGGTCCTGGGCACAGATGAGCTGTATGGGTATCTCAAGAAGTACCACATAGAACTGGACCCGCACTTCAATGATATCCTGGGCCAGTAAGTGGAGAAGTGAAATGCAGCTTTTCCTTTCCTTGTAACGCAGAGGGAGATGAACTACATTTCCATCCTCTGAAGGACTCTTATCCTAGGCCTGCTTTGGTCTTCTGGATCATAGTGCTGCTTGCAGGCCTCCTAGCAGGTCACTGAAATGCAAGCTCTTTCCTTTTGCTTCTTTCATGACTCACGAGCCTTCCCCTGCTTCTTCTCTTTCTTGCTTGTTGACATCCTAGAAATGGAGATGTAAACACTGGAGTTGAGTGTGGATTGAGGGGCTCAGAATCTCCCAGATGAGGTTTCCTAAAAGGACCAGAGGCAGATGGGACAGTGAGGACAGCCTGCGTGAGGCTGGCTGGCAAACCAGAGCACTTCTGGGCCCAAGGGTGTCACTCCACTTGCTCTGTGTTAGTGTCTAGTCCCTGCAGACAGAAGAAACCATGCAGTATTGTGCCTTTCTCAGACACTGGACATCCACGCAATCATGTGCCTAAACAAGAGGGCTTTTCCCCCTTTGGCAAGTGCTTGCTGAGCAGTAGCTTCTGCAAGGAAGAGCTGGAGGCTGTGTCTGCCATAGCGGTTTCTTCCCAGAAGTGGAGAGCGATTTCCCTGGGACCTCTCAGTTCTGCTGTGCTGATCGGAGCTGAGTAGTGACTACAGGTTCCTTTGCAGGCATTCCCGGAAGCGCTGGGAGAACTTCATCCACAGTGAGAACAGACACCTTGTCAGCCCTGAAGTCCTAGACCTCCTGGACAAACTCCTGCGATATGACCATCAACAGAGGCTGACGGCCAAGGAGGCGATGGAGCACCCCTATTTCTGTGAGTGTGTGGAGCCAGTGGGGCCAGCTGGGATGGAGAGGGATTCTTAGGGGAGGTTTTGGCTCCTCATCCCGCAAAAGCCGTAGCAGGTCTGTGAGTTTTAGAGGTGGTTACTCTGAAAGGATTTACCAGGGTGGAGCTTCCTCTTCATTAAATGCTGTTTCCTCTTCCTGCCTGGTCTGTCTCCTGCAGATCCAGTGGTGAAGGAGCAGTCCCAGCCCAGCTCAGAAAACGCTGTGCTCTCCAGTGGCCTGACAACAGCACGATGAAGACTGGAAAACGACGGGTAATTCAAGATGTTTACAAATAAAAGCAAAACCTTCGGTCACACAGTGAAGGGAAATGAACCAAGGACCCCCCCCTTCCCCTCCCCTTTATACTCGGCAGAAATCTAACCCTGGGGGGGGGGGTCATAAACCTCAGTTCCTCTCTGGTGGTTGTGGTTAATGTAACTCTAACCCTGTGGTACCAAAGCCCTGGGCAAATGGTCTTGCAAGAGTTAAACATGTAGTGATATCCCCAGGGCTCAACACGACTGATTCTGGTTCACATCTCTACGGATCCTTCTCTTCCTTCTCTGTCCAGCCTTCTCCACTGTGCTGGTGGGGACAAATTGGCCGTTCCACCATCAGTCCTTAGCATGCCTCTTTCTAAATATGCCTTTCTGACTTGTAAACTCTGGGTGAACCAAATTCAGGCTGGGGGTCAGCAGGTGCAACTCTGCTTTGAGCTCCAAGTCCTACTGCTCACTCTGGGCTTGAATTTGGCCCTTGAATCCCAGTTTTAATTGCAAATACCAGGGCCTTGGGAGGGAGGGGGGAGGTTCAACAAAATACAGCCCACAAACCCAGCAGCACCTCATGATTGGGCTGGAGCATTAAAACTTAGGCACTGATCTGAGTTGCTGGGGAGAGGTGAGATTCCCCCCTCCAGGTGTGTTTGACAAAGGCTCGCTCTGAGAAGAAACTCAATAGACCTGCTTTGGAAACTTGTGAATGTGAGGGTTGCTTTTGTGGCAGGAGAGGGGAGGGACTATCCAGACTTTCCCGCTGAGCTCAGGAGAGTCAGAACTGCAAGACTTCTTGTGATAGGTGTGCAACCACGTACCTCATGACGTGGCTCCCATGAGAATTCGTGCCAGACGCAGACTTGTGCCAGAGCACAGCTCTGGAGCGGTTCAATCCAGCGCCGCAGGAGAGAGGAGCGGAACGGGGGCCTGGGAGGAGAGCATGGGGAGGGGAAGGATCAGCAAACAGCGGTGTGGTCTGTCGGGGAGGGGGCTGTGCAACTACTGATCCGGGACTTGGGATCCCACGTAGTGTTTTAACGAAGTCAGCCACTTGTTGAATTCTGGGGTGCCGATCCTGTTGTTGGGGGGTGGGGGGTTCGTCTCGCGGGTTCTTTCATCAGATCCCTTGATGGCTTTATAGCCCCACGATTCACAGTTGCCTCCTCTACTTGTTCTGTGTGTGATTTCATCAAGTGGTTCTGGTGATGCTCAAACCTAGAAGCTGGAGATAGTGTTTTCCCACCAGCACCTAAACACAGAATTTCCTTCTGCGGCATTGTCGAAATAGTTAATTTTTTATAAGGTTGCAATGTTTCTATTTGAAACATCTGTTTACATTCCATATTCCAATAAAGTTCTATTGGCATCGATAGCAGGTCAATCCATTTGTATAATTCACTGAAACCAATAAATATCTATACGTCTGAACGTCTGCTGTCTCTGATCTGTGGGATAGCCAAAGAGAGCAAAGAGCTGAAGGGACTGCTTCCTCAGGGAGGTCAGGTTGTTTTTTCCATCCCCTCATCTGAATGTTTTGGAATCCCTTAGTCATTGGTTGCAGGTTTTCATGCTGTCAGCCCCGAGGGTTTCACTGTACTCCTGGGGCTGCAGAGGATGTGTGAGGTGTTGGTACAACATGGGAGCTGGCTGTTGTGGTGTGTTTCCAGCTCTGCCCATCTACCTGGCCTGAGGGATATTGGGCTCTCGTGCTCTGCTAACAATAGTAGGGTTGGCTTGGGGATTTTAATGTTGATTTCAGAACTGTTTTTAAAGAACAACTGTTGAATTGCTCCCTTGGAGTCAGAAAAGGGTATTTCTTATGGTTTGTCCAAGTTGCTGTGGGAAAAACTTGCCTGCGTTTTCTAGCTCTCGTGTTTACCAGTGCAGAAGATGCATGAGAGAAAAGACAGTTTGCTGGAGGAAGCTCTGTAGCTGAAAGACATTAATACAACGTTTGACAGTGTCCAAACCTGTTGAGGTTCTGATTAAGGAAGGGGCAATTCTGTCAGTCTGAACTGTGGACAGAAATGCTTTCTGGGTACATCCAAGCAGATGAAAAAAGATGCCCTAGCAGGTGGTCTGAAATGGGGGATGGCTTTCCCTGGTTCTGATGACCAGAGACACCACAACAACCTGCTCTACATCTCCCCACGTCCCTATGCCATTTCTAGGGCAGGATAAGCTGTGACAGGTTCATCCCAGAGGACAATGAGGTCCGATTCCTCTCTGCATTCATCAGCCCAGTGTTCTTCTGGACATGGACAAGCATCATCCTGCCTGTGGGGGCAGGCAGGAGCTGCAGAAGTCAGCCTTAGGAAGGGAGGAGGCTGGGGAGCGAGCACCTTTGTAGGCTTTCTCCTGGATTTGGCTACCATGACCACACTGTGTAGCGGGCTGCTGGAGAGGATGGATGGGCCTGGTGGGAGTGGGTGGCATGGTATAGGGCCGTGTGCCCAGCTGTCTCCTTGCCACCAGGACTGGAGGAGCAATGCATTGTGCGGGCAGCATCCTGCAACACTCACTTCCCTCCTCCTGTCTCTCCCCAGGTCCCGATGGTGTTGCTCCCAATTTTCCATAAGCAGAATGAGAATCATTATCGGTGCGTAGAATGACGGCGGGCAGACTGTGCGGAATGGGCAGGGCTGAGTGCCTGGCTGGATGGCACTCACCTTCTAATGAACACAGTCCTTCTGTAAAAGGTTCTGCCTTTGGTCCCTGTTTATCTCTTCCTGGCCCAGAAAGAATGGAAATGTGAAGGCTGTGCAAAGCAGTTGTTGGTTAGTTGTTCCTTCTTCCGCTCCTGACTCTTCTCCAGCCTTCGACGGACCATGGTTAGCCAGCTTGCCTCTGCCAGAACCTGGGAGTGGCAGGGGATGTAGCATCATAATGGACAGCTCCATGTTATAATTGAAATAATTCTATATCGTTGAATAAAAGTTTGGAAAGAATCATGCAAGGAGGAATTTTCAGTGAGGAGGGAGCTGTGGGCAGGACTGGCCGTGCTGGAGGATGCTGGCAGTGAAAGCCTTTCCCTGTGGCCTGCCGGGATGGGCTCAGTGAGGAGAGCAAGAGGAACTAGTTGTACAGAGTCACCATGAGCAAAAGTAAAGGGGCCATTTGCCACCTTTAGGGACACCCCTCTTTAGACCCCATGCTCTTCTGAAGGTGGCAGGCTGGCTGCTAATGCTGGTACCTGCTTCTTCCAACCCATGGGCCTTGTGCACGGCTCTCTTTCAGCACTCCAGGAGCTCCCTTCTCTTTTTCTGCCCTGAGCTGAGACTCTCCTCTTCCCCTTGGCACTGTCACTGCAGGCCGCTTTCATTTCCAAGCCAGTGTTGAGGGGTGGACGTTAACTTGAACACTGAAGCACGTGAAGCTCTTGTCTAAAACCTTCCAGTTGGACCGTATGACTGCACATGGTCGTTTCCCTTCATTTGCTGATCTCCTTCACTGCCCATGTGGTTTTTCCTCCATGCCCCAGTTACAGAAGCTGCTCAGAGACCAGGCTCTCTGAAAGACAGACCAATTGCTGAATTTGGGTTTGGGTGAGGGTGCTGGCATGGGACCATGTGGTGCTGCACTGACCTGACCCTTCTCTGCCAAAGATCTCCAGGACACGCTGGCACTGCCTCCTGTACACACCCCCTTTTCTGCTTATCAGCTGGCCAGCTTTCTCTGCCTTCTCCTTCTCCTGCAGCACTCAAAGTTCAGCCAGTGTGAGGCTCAAAGCCTTTGACAGTCTTCATCCAGTTTTCCTTAACACCCAAACCCACGTTCACACCTTGCATTCCCGTGTGTTGTGGCTATGTGTTTCCTTCCTAATTCCCTTTTTGGTTTCCTCTTTACAGCAGCCTTTCCCCCAGCCGTGCTTCCGTGGGAAAATCCAGGCTGCAGGAGATGGCTGGAGCCATCTGGACAAGGGCCAGGGTCTCACACTCCTTGCAGCAGTCATTGCTTTGCTCTCGTTTTGCCGTGCATTTCAGTGTTTTTGGCTCACAGAGATACTGACTGAATTTGATTCTGGTTTTCCAGTCCAAGGACTGTCCCTTCCGCTGGCCCACTGGGATGTGCAGCACAAATGAGATTCTCTGCTCTGTAGTGATGAACTGTGCTGGGAGGGCAACGGTCTGTGTTATGGTTTCCCAGGCCGTGAACACAGAGCGTGTGCTCCAAGGCAAGCACAGGCTTGCTGATACTAAAGAGAGCTGCTATGTTTGGCTCCAGTAACTGCATCCAGCCGTGCGAAACTTCAGAGGAGCAACATTTCAGGAGTTTCCTGAAGATCTCATTCCTCTGAAGGCATCAGATTGCTGGGAACTCGGTAGGCAGGAAATGCTTTAGTGGACAGCTATTTTTGGAGCAGGCACCTCTGCTCCCATCTAGAACCAGATGATTCCCTTGTAACGGGCCTCCTCCTCCGTGTGCTCCCCACAATGCAGTTCCTCTGCACCTTGGGAACGAGGACTGGGGTCCCCACCGTGCCCACTGCCCGCATCCCTCAGTGCCGCATCCCCACGGCTCCTGAACGCCTCCAGGGACGGGGACTCCCACACCCCCCCCGTGCAGCTGTGCCAGTGCCTCACCGCTCTTTGGGAGAAGGAATTTTTCCTACAGCGGGTATTGTATTTCCTTAAAACTCACAGAAAAATAGAGACAATTTGATGCTACAATGTATTTCCACATATGTCCCTTGCAGCAAAACATGACGTTAAAAGAGCAAGTGAACAAGCAGGCTGCTCGGGCACGGCAGCTGGATATTCGTCCCAGCCGTCCCTTACCCTCTGATTAAGGGAAGAAGTTACTGAATCGCGATCTGGGCAGAAAGCACCGCTCACAGCCACTGCCATCCCCGGGTAAGGCCTGGGGCGCAGCGGCAGGCCCAGCCCGCGGCCCCGTTGCCATGGCAGCGCCCCCGGAAGTAGATCCGCCGCGCGGAAAGTAGTTCCCTGGTGACGGCGCTGCGGTTCCCGGAAGCGCGCGGCGGCGGCGGCAGCGGGGCGGCAGCGGAGTGATCCGCGGGCGCCGCTGTGTCCTTCCGCCGCCGGTCGCGGTGGCGGCGCTGTCCCGCAGCCGCCATGTTCAAGAACACGTTCCAGAGCGGGTTCCTCTCGGTGCTCTACAGCATCGGCAGCAAGCCGCTGCAGATCTGGGACAAGAAGGTGCGCGGCGGGGTGGGGCGGTGAGGCCGGGCCTCCCGGGAGTGAGGGCAGAGCATCACCGGGTGGGCCGCGAGCAGCGGTGCGGTGGGCGCTGCTGGGGGGCGGCGCAGCGTGGGTCTGAATTCCGGGAGGGGGTTGGACTCAGCGATCCTGTGGGTCCCTTCCAGCATCCCCACGGCGCGGCTCTCTGATGGGTCATCCCTGCGCTCTTCAGGGATGCGCACCGGAGTTTATGGTGGGAGCTGGAAGCGGCGGGTTTGTTTGGTGTGTGCCTCGGGCTCAGCGAACGCGCCCCTTACTGGCGCACGGTAACGACCCGCTGGGCATTCCCCGCCCCGCCCCGCTGACAGCCGCCGGCACGGACCCCGCTGCAGCAGCCGGGGAGGAGACGTGTGTCCCCCCCGGCCTGGGGACCCGCTTCTGGTTGCCTCTCGCACGTGGTTGTTCAGAGCCCGCAGCCCGCCCCAGCAGCATCCCACCTCCCAGGCCCCTCGGCAAAACGTGGGGATGCGCTTACGTGTGTCTGGGGGAGCGCTGTGTGCACCCACAGCTGCCCAAAGCCCGTCGGCTCCCACTTCTCCCTCTTGTTCCCCCCCCCAACTCGCTTCTGGACGAGGAAGGTAACTTATGGTCATGTATGATACCGGTGCTTGGCCGCAGCCCACCACCGCACGGTGTGATGAGCCGCAGGTTCTCGTGGATCCTTGTGTCCTGCTGCCCCGTGTGTCCCCAGGCGTGCTGCGAGCAGCGGTGCCAGCCGCGTTTCGTTGGCCCTTGGCCCCAGCACCGATTCGGCAGCGAGCCTCCAGAGGTCGGCCTCGCACCGCGCCGCCCTGGCTCGCTTTCCTCTGGGCTCTGTTACGTCGGAGCGTTGCTAACAGCAACCGCAGCCTTAAGGAATAACGTCTGCTCAGAAATAATTCTCAGTGAAGCCGCCTCCCCCTCCGGGCTTCGGGGTGCGCGTCTGCAAAATGAGCTTTTCCAGTTTGTCCTTAGACGGCAGATAGTTTCCTGCTTAATTCAGAGGGCATTAAGCGTTTGACGGAATTCTGTTTTCTGAGGAAACGCTGCCCTGTCTTACAGCTCCAGAAATCCACCTGCTTAGGCGTACGCCTCAAGCTGCTGTCACATTTGTGTTGTCTGTCCATCCCGCAGGGGCTAGTGATGAGCATGGGCCCGCCCGCGTTATCTGCAGCAGGGTGCAGCTCGTGGAGCTTACGCCGTGCTGGGCAGGGCTGGGAGGAGGGCCTCTGTCTGCCTGCATTTCTACCACTCTCTTTTCTGATGTCTTTCCTCCGCTTCCTGGTAGTGCTGAGGAAGACAAGGCGCTTCTTTTCGTCGTCGCTGTGATTCTGGGGAAGGAAAGCCTTCCACAGGCTGAGGGAGGTGCCCGGGTCGCAGATAGAAACTCTGCTGAGTAATCAGTTCAAAGCGTGCTTAGCTGCCTGCTCTGTTTCTGACCTTTCTGGAGAAGCCCAGGTGTGGCCCTTCGGTACAGAGCCATAAACCACCCGTGGTGAACGTTGCCATGGAGGCTTGGTTAGTGCTGCTGTCACCTGCTGCCCGGGCAGGGTGATTTCCCGGTGTTAAGTCAGCGTGCTCTGCCCCCGTGGGCACATGGCTTGAATTTCCTTTATGCCAGCTGCTGCTTTAATAGAGGCACGTGGGGCTTCTGCTGGGCTGCTGATTTAGAGTGGGAAAAAAAAATGTCACTGGGGAAAAACCAAAAGACAAGTGATGCAGACCTTGTGTGATTGTTTTTTTCCTCAGGTGACCTATAAGGCCATGGGAGCTACATTTAATACAAAGGAGGGTTGTGGTTATCCCGTAAGGATCCTTTCTCTGAGCTTAATGCTTTCTGGAAGTAGCAGAGCTAGGGGCAGTCTGGCAGGGCAGGCTGCCATCCAGCACTTCCCAGCAGTGGTTGGGTGATGCAGGCTGAGGTTTCATGCAGAGTGGTGGGCTGCTGGCAGGGCTCTTGTCTTCCTTCCTGCAGCATTGCCCAGGTAGGTCCCTGTGGAGATACAAACCTTGAAGATGAATTGCTAAATTTGTCAGTCATTTTGTAGTTCCTGATTGGAACCATCCCTTCGGGAGCTTAATGTATCCTGGATATTAGCAGCGGTGATAGGTGCTAAAGAAATTAATTTATGAAATCGGAAGGAGCATTGCAATTTGCTGATGTAGCATTGGAGAAGAGCAGAAGGCTTAATTAGCAAAAGTGCATTTTAACTGGAGATAAATTTGATGGGAAGTGAGCTGCTTCATTAAAGACATAAATCCACAGACCCTGGGATTCGGCCATGTTGCTTGTGGAGAGAACCGAGTTTGTGTTGGCTTCTGGTTGCTGCGTGGCCTCCCCAAGCTCTGGGAGGCTGTGCCCCATAGCAGAGCAGACCCGAGCTTTGAGCCTGTGTGCTCTGTAACAGAAGAGTCTGCACCAAGCTCCCACCTGGTCCTGCTCTGCCACAGAGGCAGCCAGCTGTGCCCAGCAGCAGAGCCCTACACCCCTTGATGGCTGCCTGGTGGCTTCCTTTGCTTACATCTCTGTTGCTCATGCTTGGTTTTGCCTCTTATCGCACTCTGGATTGCTCTTGCTCTGACGTCTTTCTGTTTGTTTATTTGGGCGCCTTACATGAGGCTTGAGTCACCCGTGTTTGCTGGAGTGTGTCTGGATAAATCGAAGTCTTGCACTCAGTCTGTGCAGCACGCTTGGCCACGGGCGCTTGCTTGGAGTCTTGGCACTCTGGGGTGAGGATTAAAGTCTTGGAAGCAGAGATGTCCGCAGCAATAGCAGCCAAGTAAATGTAGATGATCCCCTCAGGGTCTTTTTCCCCTTGTTCCTGGAGCTGCGGGCACCTCCTGTTTCCCTCTCCAGTAACATTTGTGCTGTCTGCCCGCTTCTCTTCCAGGTGCGCAATGGTCACATCAAGCGGATCACCGATAACGACATCCAGTCACTGGTGCTGGAGATTGAAGGGACAAATGTCAGGTAGGAGAAGGCTGCCTCAGCCCCAGCCTGCCCTGGGAGCTTGGTCCTGGAGCTGAGTGTAGGAATAACTGCCTGCTAATGAGGAAGCAGCCCTCTCCCTTCTGCATCTTTCGTGTCTTAGGCCTGCTCTGCCCACGTGACAGCTATTCCGACAGCAGACAGGAGGGCAAGAGAGAGAGAAATTTATGAGGGGGATTGCTTATGGTGCCTCACTTAACCACGTTGTCCCCGTCAGCTGGAGGAGGAGACGGGGGCTCCTCTGGCTGCAGGCTTGGCATCCCCACAGCCACGCTGCTGCGGTGTGGTTTGGAGCAGGGTGCTCCTTATAAGGGCAGTGGAGTCTCCTCTCCTGCAGACAGGCTGTGCCAGCGCTGCTCTTCCTCCCAAGATATGTTGATACAGAACTTGCCAGACATGACGTGTGCTTTTAGGGCTCATGACCTCTGTCTTCCAGCCATATACAGCACGCAGGCCTTCTGCCATGCTCTGGAGGACTCTACCTGTTCAGTTAAAGAGATTGTGTTAAGAAATAGTGCTGACATAGCCTTGAAATGGGGGAGTTCAGGGCATTCAGGAAGGTGTTTCGTGCCCTGGGTGGGAAAAGTGGGATTTGAAATGCATTCTTTGGGCCTCTCAGCTTGTTCTCCCTGAAGCTTTGTCTGAAACTCTCCCTCCTGATTCGGGAAGCCGTGCTGGTTGCTGAGATCTTATGATCACAGCCATCTCTTCCTACCTGTCCTCCAGGATTGCATTAAGTCAAGTGAAAGGCTTGAGGCTTGGACTGCGTGCTTTATGCCATGTGAGATCCTTAAGTATTTTTCTGTCACTCTCAGTACCACATACATCACATGCCCTGCTGACCCCAAGAAGACCCTGGGCATCAAACTGCCTTTCCTAGTGATGATCATCAAGAACCTGAAGAAGTACTTCACTTTTGAAGTGCAGGTGAGGAGGGCAGGGTCCAGAGATCAGTGAGGAGGGTGTGAGGGGCCTACACTCTCATTGGAACTTTGTCCCCAGCAGCGTCAGGTCCCCAGAACAGTTGTGCTGTCATGGCTGTGTGATGTGTCGTGTCTTCTGCTGTGACAGGCACGAGCTCACCTTGTTTGCTCATCAGTCAGCTCACGTGTGTGTCACAGCTATTTATGAAAGTGGATCTGTTTGCTGTTAAAAATAGCGCTGCAAAATGCTGGAGGGAGAGGAGGAGAGCCCTACCTCGGGGACAAGCAGGGCCTGAGTCTGGAACAGCTGCTGCCTCGGGGAGCTGGAGGTGCTGACCTCGGGGTCAGCGTCCTGCTTTCCTTGCCCCAGGTGCTTGATGACAAGAACGTACGCCGGCGCTTCCGGGCGAGTAACTACCAGAGCACAACGCGAGTGAAGCCCTTCATCTGCACCATGCCCATGCGGCTGGACGACGGCTGGAACCAAATCCAGTTCAACCTCTCGGATTTCACGCGCAGGGCTTACGGGACAAATTACATTGAGACTCTGAGAGTTCAGGTAAGAAGCAGTCGCGTCCTCCACACGGAAACCAACGTGGCAAGCTTCCTTGGGTTGGGACAGCCTTGCTGGAAAGTAGGAATCCAGGCTTAGCCCCATTTGGTTCCTCTGCAGTGCCTTTTCCTGCTGAAGATGTGTAGCTTGGATCTTATGCTAGAAATTCACATTTACTGTGCTGAGTGGCATGTGTTATTTTGAGTGTTCCTGTTCCTTAGTGTGACTGCTGCAGTGCCTCGTGGGGTTGCCCCAGATCAGCAAACTGCTGACCTCACATACCCAGAAGGGGTCTGGGGTGACTCTTTCAGCTGGTAGCAGAGGCAGTGCAGCCTGGGCAGTCTGATTCCCAACCTCAGGAAGCCCTGGAGAGGGAGTGCTTCAAGTGTAGCAGGCTGAGTGTCCTCCTGGCTAATGCTGATACCAGTGGAGAAGTAGAGATGGGTTCACAGCCAAGAACACTCTGCTAGCAAGCAACTAAGGTGGATCTCCGTTTTGTAGAGATGCCGGAGTTTGCCCATGCTTTTTGAGACAGCCTGTGTCAATGGAGAGAGCAGCTAAGAAAGCAGAGGGCTGGTGTTTTTTCTCTGATGTCCCATTAGATTCAGAGAGTTCACAAGGTCTCCTGAAAAGACTCAGACCAGAACTATTCTAGTGGGGCAGCCAGAATGTCTCCTGCCTTGCAAAACAAACAAGGGTGTTTGCTGAGTGGCTAGTTCTTTGTTTCTATGATGATGGGGAATAGCTGGCGTGCTGTGGCACCTAGCCCGCAAACTTGCATTAGGTGGTGCTGGGGCAGGAGGGAGACCACCTAGCAGCAGCGGGCAGGCTGGAAGGACTCATGCAGGCTGCTGAGCTGGGGAATCCGGACTGCTGCACGATGGCAAAGCTGGATGTGGAGGGAGCAAGTGGAAAAAGGGGCTGACTCTCTGCTGTGACTCATAGATCCACGCCAACTGTCGCATCCGACGGGTGTACTTCTCCGACCGGCTGTACTCTGAGGATGAGCTCCCAGCTGAGTTCAAGCTGTACCTGCCTGTCCAGAACAAGGCCAAGGTGAGCCAGCTGTGGGGAAGGAGGGTGGCAGCAGCAGTGGGGCTGGGCAAGCATTGCTCCTTTCCCTGCTGCCTTTACAATCCAAAGTTTCTTCTGGCAGCAGAGTTCTCTCCAGCTTTGGCCTGCAGCCAGGGAGCACCCTCTCTGTTTCCAGGATGAGCAGTCTGTCTGGTGGCTTGCTGAGTGGCTTTCCTGCCAAAGCACGTGGAAGTTGCCATTCCCACTTAGGAGCGGGGAGAGCTGTGCAGCTGCTCCCCACACCCTTCCCTTTGTGCTGGAGGGTGCTGGGCAGAGCAGCAGCCTCCTGGTATCTCCTGGGAGCTCTCGCCCATGACTCAGCACGGTGACTTTGCTGTTCACAGCTAGCTGCACCTTCTTTGTCAGGGCCGGGCTTTCCCAGTGCGGATACTTGCTTTAGCAAAGAGTATTCCTGGATACAATTTCAAGGATCTGAAGGGGTGGTCCTGATCTTAGTGGGAGGTGGAAGGCAGTGTTAACAGAAGGTCCCACCTCTGAGGAATCCATCGCTGCCTCCTGGGATGAAGTGGCCTCATAGAGGTGTTGGGGGAACTCTCAGTGCCTTCCCAGTACAGTTCTTGGTGCCACCTGAATGCTGTGTGTCTAGTAAGTATCTCCTTTCTTCTCCCCGCTCTGTCCAGCAATAACACTATGTTGAGAAGAGATGCAAGAAATGTTTGGGGTCGACAAAAGGAGGTGAAAGAGAAAGCTGCGCTGAGACCAAGTTTTCTATCAGCTCACCTTGCCTAGGGTAACTTTGATTCATCTGGTATCCCTCTTCTGGACAGGACACAGTTAACCACGTAGCAGGTCTGGGACTGTGTTGTTAGTGTGCGAGTCCTACAGAATCAGAGTTTTCCTACTGACTGTTCCTAAAGTGCTGAGCCTAAACACTGCAAGTGGCATGGTACCTGATCTCGTGTTGCTCAAAGTGGCCACTGCCCCTCTGAATAGAGGATTTGGCAGGAATTACAGAGTTAAGCATGCCCTCTTGAAGATACCAATTTGATCTTTCTTTCCTTGTTTTCCATCTCTTGTTTTATATATGCTCTGAATATGGACGTAATACTCATTCTTGGAAAGTTATTAAACATTTGACTGTTTGTAAGTCTGCTTCTGTCATTTTCCTCCTTTGATGGGTCCTTCAACTTGCACGAGCGTGCACTTCAGAAAGTGCTGAGGAGTTTCCATAGAAACCCAAATGTGAGGATTTGCCTCTGGATTTGACTTTGGCAGCCTTGCTTCTTAAGGGTCAGCACGGTTGCGGACAACAGTGATGTGGAGAGAGGAAAAGCAGTGAAGGTTTCAGTAGAGGAGACAGGATCTGTCCGCTGTGGCTTATTCCAATTCATGAGCTGGTGTTAATTGACCTGTGACAAAACCCATGCTGTTCTCTTCTGGTACACGGAAATGGATTTTTCATTCCCTGCCTACTTGAAGCCATTTTCCCAGCAGTGACAAATTGGTCGTACCTGCCTGTTAACCTGGCACGGTTCTGATAGCTGCGTATTTAAACAACTCCTGCTCTCAGCCAAGCCTTTAACAGCTACTTATAGCAGAGAGCGCACAATAGCCTTCCAGCTGCCAAATTGTCCCTTTCCCTGGGGATCAAAGAGGAGGTTTAGCAAAGAAGCATAATAGAAGCGAAGCAGTGAAGCGGAAGTCTTTTCCTGTTCTGAGGCTGCCCTTCCCTGCCTCGAACCAATTTGCCTTTGTTGTGGGATGGCGTGCAGAGAGGAGGCTGCAGACCTCCACCAGTAACGGAGAAAGTCTGAGAGAAGCCGGTGCCTTTCCTCCCTGGGCCCGGCCCCAGCAGCAGTGCAGGTGGGTGCGTTCCCACCGCAGGGGTCGATCCCTCCCCGGTGTTGGGCTCTGCGTGAACTGGGATGTAGATACATTATTGTCCTGTGACACAAAGCCAGTGTCCCCTAGAGGAGAGTGTGCTGGGGGACACCTGCCCTGAATGTGCCCCACGTTCTGTGTTTAGTCCTCCTGGTTTCGGGACTTGGAACGACCATTTACCCCCAGTCCTGTATAAGGGCCCAGCTGGTTCCTGTGTCGCCTACCGTGCACCTGCCTCGTGTGCCCCTTGAAGGTGGTGCAGTTTGAAAGGGAGGTGCTGGCCCCGTGTCGCTGCTTGGTGCTGGATGGCACTTGCAGAAGGCTTCCTGGTGAAAGTCTTTCCGATTTCTGTAGCAGCTGAATAGCTTGGTGGTTCCAAGGAAGCCCGCATGGGAAGGCACCATCCATCTTGCTCAGATATCTGTCAGGGCTTGGCTGGGCTTGAGATTCATTAAGTGGAGTCACACTGTATCATGTGCCAAGGATTGGCCTTAATGAAATCTATGGCCAGGCTCTCCTGACAGGATTTCAGCGCTTGCCAGGTGCGGGGGAGCAGGCCAGCCTCAGCTGCTGAGGGAACCCATCAAACCCTGGCAAGTGAAGCGTCCCTTCCCACAAGCCCTTGCTCACGAGCGCATTTCCAGGAGTTGCCTTTCCCAGCCTTGCTGGGCCTACGCTGCTCGTCGTCCCTCGTCTGCTGGGGATTTGGGATGGTGCTGGGTGAGCGACCTCCACGTGTTAACGCAGGCGTCCCTGAGCTGGCTGCCTCTGTGCAGGGATGTGCTGGGCCCTGCTGCCAATTCCTGCCTGGCTCCAGGAGCTGTGCCAGCTCCCAGCCGGACCCTTACAGCCACGTAGACTCTCTGTGTAGTTTTTAAGATGAAGCCAAATGCGGGATCTTCCTGTTTACACACTGCACAAAGTGGAGCATCATCAGATACTGGCTCTTTCCTGTACGGGCAGATGGTGATGAGTTTACAGAGTGCAGTTCAAAACTATTCTATTTTAATCCTGCTCTCCCATCAAAACTTTTAACTGTGTTGCTGACACGAAGGCAGGTGAAGGTGGGATGCTCTCCCTGTAGGAGAGGAGGGTGCTGCTGGCAGACGGGCCAGAATATCTCAGGAGCTGTGCCAGCAGTCACTTTCTAGAGTAAACATGCATTAGCAAAACTCCTGTGATGAAGGGCCCAGCTTTTTGCTGCTTTGCATGTGGCTTTGACCAAGCTGGATGCAGCATGCCCCAGTGTAGGAGTGGAAGCAGGAGGGGCACAGAGCCTCAGCCAGGAGCCAACCCCAGGATGGCCACTGTATGTGTACTGTGAGGCAGCCTCAGCTCGGTGCAAGGAGTGGGCAGAGGGGTGAGGGGTCCTGGGTGGGTGCAGACAGCCCCTGGAGAGCGGCTCGGAACTATCTCGTGCTCCTTCACCTTTCTGTGGGTGGCCCGCTCCTTCCTTCCTGCCCGAACCCTTTCTGTGTTTTATGGTGGGAGAGAAAGGAATCTCTCTTCACAGGGAGCCCTCGGAAAGTTTCAACCTGGGGCGGAGCAGGCGCTGATGAGGTCCAGAGAAGAGCTTCCCTCGCCTCCGCAAGCTTTTCTCCTTCCTCTACTACCAGCTGGGGCAAGGCCCTGCGAGCGAGCGCTTTGAGCAGGATGTGAGCACCCGGAGCCTTCTTTCTAAATCAAAGGCAAAGCTTTCCCTTGCGGTCCTGACCGCTGAAGGATGCCAAATGCATGGGTTGCTGCACCTGAGGGCAAGGTCTGGGGGGCTGGGTGAGGGAGCAGGAGCAGCGCTGAGCAGCAATGGGCTGCGTGGTGCCTCCCCAGCACCTTGCCTTGCACAGGAGTGTCTCATTTGCTTCTGATCCATCCCTGGATGCGATATCCAGGAATTAACATCTGAGCCAAGCTCAGCTTCTTGCCCTTTTTGCCTCTGTTTCTTCATCTCCCTGGATGTCACGAGCTAAACATTGCCCTCTCGATGGGGGGGATTACACCTCCCGGCCGTGCTAATCCTCTGCAGCTGTTTTCCAGCGTGGGGAGGGTGGTGCTGGAGGCAAGGGAAATATTTATTTTGAGTTTTGCTATTGGCCACTGCCCAGGAAAAGTGAAGGGCCACGCTGAGGACTTTGCCCACTTCTGCACAGAGAGAGAATGGTGCCAGGGGTGAGGGTTTCCCCTGGCACCCTGCGCTGCGGGACCACCCAAGCAAAGTTTTATTTGGATGAGGGAACAGCTGTGTGCCCTGACTGCTGCCCCCAGCACAGGAGGGGGAAAGCCATGGATGTGACAACGGGCAAGGGGTTCAATGCCTCCCGTGGCCGCAGCAAGCTGCTTTTCAGGAGCCCCAAGGCCTCGTGGCTCTTCCCTCCATCCTCCCCCAGCAGCGTTTCCTCTGGCCTTGAGGCAGGCGGTCAGCAGGGCTCAGTGGGGCCTGGCCCCAGCTCTTCCTCTCTGGCTTCCTCTCTGCTTTCCAGGTCCTCTCCCGGCGGCACGCAGGGGTCTGTGCCCTGGCCCGGCAGAGGAAGAAGAGGGCAGAGGCTCCTCCTGGTCCTGCTGTGGGGCCCGTGGGCCATATTCCTCCCCTTTTGCCTGTAGCAGAGCAGGGTCGCAGTGCTGAGCGGGCAGCAGCGAGTCTCTGCTAGCGTCACCCCCAGGAGAAGGTCACTGCAAGCTGCGGGATGCTCTGTTCAGAGGCTGGGGCTCTCCCTGCAGATGGAGCTCGCTGCCCTTAGAACAATGTGGGAAACTGAGGCAGAGAGAAGGGGCGCAGGCGCTCAGTTCCCTGCATGTGCTGCTGCCTCTCTGCCTTGCAGCTCTCAGCACCCTGCGGGCTCTGCTTATCGGCAGCAGCTATTTATACCTCGCCCTTCCCCGGGTGCTGCGAGGAGTGGGGCTGGCTGCTGTCCCCTCCCCGCGGCTGCCGAGGTGGCTGCCAGCATGCCCGGCTCTCGGGAAAGGGCAGTGTGGCCTCACCATGTGTCTTGAAGCCACAGGCTCTGGTCCTGGCCCCATAGTGGCAGAGGGATGTGGGTGCACGATGGCTGGAGCTGCGCTTTGTGACAGCCCTGGGTCTGCAAGGCAGAGTGCGGGGTGCCAGCGGCCCCATCCCGGCAAGACGCTGAGCTCCGGGTGTTCTCCAGCCTATTTTGGGAATCTGGGGCTGCCTGGGAGGTGGATCCTGGCAGGGCGCAGCTGAGCAGGACGCGTGCTCCCCAGGCATAGAGAAGTGCTGGGAGGGGTGAGGAGCTGGGCTCCTGCTGGGGCCCATCCCCGCGCTCCCCAGTGTCTCACGCGCGGTGCCCAGAGGCCGTGCAGAGCCGGCAGCGAAGAGCCTGAACTCTGCCAAAGCCTTTGTCTCTGGCGGGGTCCCCGGCTGCTGTCAGTGAGTGTTTCCAGATGGCCCCGGGCTCCTGGCACCAGCTCCACTGCAGCATCCGGGGAAAAGCTGGGGGTGGGCAGCAAGATCCCTGCAGAGCGAGCGGGGCGGCCAGGGCCCTGTATCCCCCAGGCTGCTCCCAGCCCTAAAGCAGTGGCGAGACGCTGCCCCAGGAAGGAGATGCCACGAGCATCCTTGGGCAGCTCCACAGCGTTTCTGGGCACTGGGCTTTGGTGCCTGCCCTGCACCCTGCCGAGCCCCTCCCCAGGAGAGAGGGGAAACACAGCTGCTGTGGGAAAGGCATCCGCCATGGGAAACGCAGAGACTCCCAGCCACGCGTTCCTGCCGCCGCCTCCGCGCCTTCTGGCCGGGGTCATCCCTTCGGGTCCCACCGTGCTGGGGCACGTCGGCTGGGCACACGAGCTGCCCGCAGGGCCTGGCTGGGGGAGGGTCCTCGGCTCTGGCACCGGGCCCCAGAGCGGTGGGAGAAACGCGTTCGGTTGCGAGGGAACTGCTGCGGGGTTTGTTTCGTTTGTTTGTTTCAGTTTCCTGGGCCAGAGCCATGACTGCTAAATCAGGCGGCCCGGCCTCGGAGGGCTGCCATCACTGCCTCCCAGCACAGCCCCCCTCCAGTGTGGGGGAAATGGAGAGCAAACCCCATGAGCAGCGAGCCAGCGGGGCCGGGCAGGTGGAAATCAAGGCGGTGCAGTCACCCGGGGCACTTCTCCCAATGTTTCTTTGTCCCCAGTGCTGTCGTCTCGTTGGGCTGTAGTGCCGTGCCGAGTTCCAGGGAAAGGAGCACGTGCTCGGGTGGCAACGCCCGGCTCCAGCAGGCGGGGACGGGGCCAGGGGAAGGGTGTCCCCCACCATGGGGCTCCCCAGTGCTGGGGGTGGCAGCCCAGGGAAGTGGGGTGAGTGCCAGCACCCGTCCTCTTTTCAGGTAATTAGAGGTATGGAAGCACGGGGTAACTTGGTGCTGGGAATTGGCTGCAGCTCTGTATTTGGCACTGTGCCAGCGGCCCTGGGCCCAAGAGGGTGGGGGGCTTCATCCCTTCTGTTTGGCCACAGGCACCGTGGTGCTGTCCCCTCTGAACTGGGGGGATCCCCTCCCTCTGGGGTTGGCAGGGTTGGGGGCGGTGGGGGGAGACCACAGGGACAGTGCCTGCTCCACTGGTCCTGGTCCCATCCCGCTGGGGGGGCTGGGCAGGATGGAAGGCTCCTGCAGGCACAAGGCAAGAAGAGGGTGAGGGTTGGGGTCTGCTCCCCATGGGGCAGCCCGGACCCCTACGCTCCACAGGGTCAGGCCAGGCTGTTTCCGCCCTCGTCCCTGCGGGAACTCGGCCCTGCGCCAGCCATCCCCCCGCCCGAGCGCTCGCTGCACGTCACGCCGATGGCCTCTGCATCCGCTCGGGCCGTGGCAGCCTGCATGGGAGGCGGGGCCCTTCCCAGCAGCACAGCTCCCAGGAGCTGCAGCACCGCCACAGGGGTCCGTGCCCCCACCGAGGGGTGACTGGGGGCAGGGGAGCGTGGGGATGCTGAGCCCCGCTGGAGCCGCCCCACTCGTGCCCAGGCTTTGCTGGCAGAGCCGTGTCTGCTGCCTTGCCAGCTTTCCTTCCCATTGTGGGCTGAGCAACGTTTTTCCCTGGATAAAGCCAATTTCCTGCCCTTGGATCTCATCTCTCCCAGTCCCAAGATTACATCTCCCATCTCTGTAGTGGTCGCGGCTTCTCCAGCTTTCGCCTTCCCTGACAAGTGTCGGCCTTGTTCCCCCAGGACAGCAGCCACGCTGCGCGGGGCAGGGGGTGAAGCACGCAGGGAGCTGGGCCTGGCCCCAGCGCTGCTGGGGGAACCACGCAGCCCCCACCACGCCACAGTGCTCAGCCGTGCGCAGAACAAGGCACGCTGTGTTCCCGCGGGAGCCCCTGAAAGGCGGCTCTGTCTGCTGCTGCCGCCGGGCTGCCTCCGCTGCCCCCCCAGAACGCCAGCCCGGGGGCAGCGGCCCCAGCACCAGCCCCAATCCCTGCAGCCCCCTCCCAGCCCCGTGCACAGCCGCTCTGTGCGGCACAGCTCCTGCCGCATCCCCCCCGCCCCAGTGACACCCATTGAGCACGGACCCGTTAGCCCTCCCGTACAACGGCGGGCAGCCCCATCAGCAGGAAGGACGGCACCACAGCTCCACGCACCCGACCCGTTTAATACAAGCACAAGGCGCCCGTGCCCGCTGCCCTGCCCGCGGGGCCGGGGGAGGCAACGCTCTGCAAAGGGAAACACGCTCCTGGAAGGCTTTGACTGTGGCAGCAGGTGCCCACACTGGCAGCCAAAGCTGGAAGAGGGGGCTGAGCTGAGCAGGGGGCATGGATGCAGCGTCACACCCCTCAATGCCAGCCAAAGGCCCCGCGGGGGTGTGAGGAGGGGGCCTGGTCCCTCACCTGTCTCTCTGATGGGGTTTGCAAGCTCAGTGCCGTTGCCAGGCATTGCATCTCCTGCCTGCACTGTCCCCTACCACCAGCCACGCTCAGCCCCCACTTGCCTCACACTTCAGGTGCCCACAGCTCCACGTCCGCCTGCTGCCAGCTGGGGGCATGGGTGGGCAGCACAGAACCCCTCTGCCCTGCACGCACAAGCAGTGTCCACAGTTCAGCAGCTGGGTTCATACCAAAGAATGCAGCCGGGCTGGGGCATGCGAGACAAGGTGATGGGGGATGCTAAGAGACGGAGGGGCACCTCCAGCCTGGGGGACCTCGACTCCCCCCAGCTCCTCGCCCACACCCCTCCCTGGTGCTGTGGCACCCGGCTGCACTCAGGCCAGGGGCTCCGGGAAGCCCTCAGCCTGGGGCTGGGGCAGGCAGCATCCCTCCTTCCTGGAGCCGGACCAGCGAGCGGCAGTGTGCGCGGGGACCGAGGGGAACGGGACCAACCTCTGCGTATAAATATGCCGCTGGGGAGGGCAGGGTGGGGCGGGCTCATCGTTAGCACCATGGTGGCAGGGAGAAGGGGGGAGAAGGCGGGGGTCAGACCCACTCTTGCAAGGAGCGCTTGCAGTACAAGAGCATTCGGGGTGTGCCCTTCCTCTGCATCTGCACGATGACATAGATGAGGCCGAGGATGCAGAGCAGCAGCACCAGCAGCACCAGCACCATCACCACGCTCATGGTGCGCGTGTACTCATCGATCTGCACCACCACGTCCACATCACCGCCCTTCTCGCGGCCGCCCTCGCCATAATCCTCCTCGTCCTCCTCCTCCTCCTCTTCGTCGCCATCGTCCCGTGGGGTCTCGTCGCCGTCGGGGTTGAAGGGCGGTCGGTCCACGTCGGGCCAGCGCGGCGGGCTGGGCTCCGGGACCAGCTCCACATGGCAGCCCATGAAGTCCCGCAGGATGGATTTGGGATAGCCCGGCTCCGTCCTGAGCCGCTCGTTGTCAAACTTCCAGTACTTTGTGCCTCTGTAGAAGTAAGTGGAGGCTGGGGAGAAGGGTGGGGGGGAGAGATGGGAGAGAGGGGTGAGCGGCTGCAGCCAGGCACAGCTCCCACACGATGGAGAGCAGGCAATGCAGAGGAAGGCGGCCTCTGCCTCCATTATGTCCTGCAGCATCCCACTGAGGGCCACTATAGCCGCAGGCAGCTGCTGGCAGGGTGACTGCATCTCCTTTGCCCACCCCTCTCCTCTACTTACAGGCATCTGAGCTGAGGAAGGCACCCTTGGGCGAGGGGGGGATGCCCACCCAGACCGAGATGGGCTTGGGGTAGCCAGGGTCCACCGAGCGCGTGTCCTCATTGAAGCGCCAGTATCTGTGGGAGGCAGTGGGACAGAGTGAGCAGGGGGGCACAGACATGCTTCCCCCCACCCCCCCCCAAGAGCCATAGGCAGCACAGGGTGCCCCAGCTTTTCCATCAGCCCTCAGTCCAGAAAGCCATTTGCTGACAGCTCATCATCCCACCTCCACGCAGCTCACACTGCCCCCACACCAGACTGGGGAACAGAGGCACCCACCTGTCCCCACGGAAGAAGAAGGTGTGCCCTGTTGGCTCCCACCAGACTGCAGTGTCGATGTTGTCGTAGGGGATGCCCTGCCCGTAGGTGGACAGGGGCTGGGGGTACCCAGCTTCCAGGTTGGCTTCACGGAAGAGCCAGTACCGGTTGCCTGAATGGGAGGAAATGGAGAAAGCAGGTGAGGCTGCATTGCCCAGCTGCACATGGTCTGGCCATGATGTGGGAGCACCCCCTGCCCCATCCCTCCCCTGCAGCTCCAGCTGCCCTGCTCACCTTTAAAGAACACAAATCTCCCATCGTGCCTCTCGTAGGCAGCGTCGATGTCCCCAGGCAGTCCCCGCCAGAAGTGCCCGATGGGCATGGGGTAGTTGTCTAGCACCCGATTGTGCCGGACCCGCCAGAACCACTTGCCCTGGTGGGAAGCAAAGCATCAGCACAGCACGGGGACATACAGGGACAGAGCCCTGGGGACAAGCCAGGTGCTGGGGTACCCCTTCCACCCAGAGACCCTGGGGTGGACATGGGCACAGAGGGGCGGGCAGGTGTCCTGGCCGGTACCTTGAACACAAACATCTCCCCCCGCAGCACCGCCACCGTGTCGAAGTTCCCGTCGCAGATGTCGGGGCCATACTGGTCGGGTCGGTCCGGGTTGCCAGGTTTTGGGGGCCGCTCTGGTTTCCCTGGCGGAGGTGGCTTTGGCGGTCTGTGGTCCGGCCTGCCAGGTCTCCGAGGTGTCACGGTGGGCAAGGGCTTGGTGGGCTGAGGGTGCCCATCTGCGGTACCTGCACAGAGCAGGAGAGGGCAGATGGAGCACCTGCAGACTCGCAGTGCCTCCCCTCCCCTTTCAGAGGCTCCGAGACCCAGCAGCCAGCCCCAAAGCCGGTGGAGCACCCGGCTTTGTCCCCTGCCAGCCCACGTCCCAGTGCAGCTCCTCACCGTACAGCTGCTGGATGCCCTTCAGGTCGTCCTCAGGCAGCTGGAAGTTCTCTGTATCCATCCACTGGTAGAAGGGGGCCATGATAGCACTAGGGTTGCTAGAGTGCTCCAGGCCCAGAGAGTGCCCCAGCTCATGCACAGCCACCAGGAAGAGGTTGTTCCCTGTGGGGAAAGTCACTGTCAGCACGGCACCTGGCACGGGGAGCTCCCTGCCCCAACACCCCGCAACCCGTGACAGGGATGCTCTGCAGGGAGCCACAGCCACCCACACCGCCCTCAGAGAATCTGTTCTCCCAGTGCCCCTGCCCACTCCCTCCCACCGCCTCGGGCCATGCCCTCCAGGTGCCAGGGACACAATCCGGCCCTCAGGCTGCCCCCAGCACCACCCAGTCCACCCCTCTGCCCCAGCTCACCCGACACATCCGTGTTTTCCAGTGTCCAGGGCTCGTCCGAGTCAAAGTGTGTGTCCCCCCCCATCCCCGGGCCGGGGAAATAAGCGTGAGCCAAGAACCCCCCGACGCCGTCGAAAGGGGAGCTGTCCCCGTGGAAACCAGAGGCGAAGAGCACCATGATGTCAGCCTCCTTCTTCCTCTTCTGGCGGATGTCTTCGTAGGGCACCTCCTGGAAGGCCAGCGGCGTGGCCTGCTCCCACACGCGGAACGCCTGGCGGATGGCCTCGTACGAGTGGTAGCGGCCCAGCTTCTCCGTGTAGTTCTGGATGCTGCAGGCACAGAGCGGTGCAGGCTCAGGGCAGCGCCCGCGGGCCGTGTCCCGCAGGGTCTGTGCCCGGGCAGGGAACGCTGGCTGTGTACCTGAAGGTGAGGTGGCTCTGGCTCCAGCGCCGCCCGGTCAGCGCGTACCGCTTCCGCCGCATGTTGGACTTCATCCGCACCCCGAACTGGTCCGGGACCCCACAGCGGGGCCGCTTCATCCACCTGGCGGGGGGCAGCGGGGCTCAGGACACGGCACCCCGAGGGGTTACAGCACCGGGGGGGGGGCACTGAGGGAAGGCGCAGCTCCCGGGTGCAGGGGCGGGCAGGGCTCCCGCAGCCCCGGGGCTCGGCGCCGGGGGCAGTGACTGAGCACATCCACCGCGCCGGGAAAGGGGGGGGGGGGGGGGGACCGCGTGTTGGTCACGGGCTGACCCCGCTCCGGGGAGAGGAGGCCCGGGGGCGAGCTCACATTTTGGTCTCCTCGTCCAGCACGCCGGTGACGGGGATCCCGTAGAACTTCTGCATCTCGGAGAGGGCCGAGGAGAGGATCTGAGCGGAGCGCATGGTGGACATCTGCCGGCTGCCCGGCGGCAGGTACCCGTACAGCCGCAGCCATGCCTGCGGGCACGCGGCGATCAGCGGGCGGCCACCGGACCGACGGCTCCGCGCGACCCCGCACCCTCTCCCGGGGGGCACGGCGGCCCGGCCCGAGCCCCGGGGCCGTGCGGAGCTCCGCT
>NC_034418.1:404180-436475 GCF_002078875.1 Numida meleagris
CAAGCGCGGGCGGTGCCGGCTGGGAGCCGTCCTGCTGCAGCCCTGTGTGTGTCACTGGTGCTCTGCGAGAGCAAAGGATTTGTAATGGCGTTTTTCCTTTCAGGGGGAAAAGAAAAACCAACGGAGGGCATCATCGATGAAGGCACAGCCCCATCCCTGAGCAAGAAGGGTGGGGGCAGAAGGGGAGAAGGGCCGTGCTGGGAGCACAGTGAGCAGCAGTGCTGCATCCCTCCAGGCTGCGTGTACCCAGCACCCAGCACGGTATCTGGGAGGGGACAGTGGCACCATCAGGGTCAGTGCTCCCCAGCAAACGGAGGGGGAAGGAAGAAGGGGGTTGTTTGATTTTAACCAACCAATGCTTTTGCTCCTTCTCCCTCTCACTCCCCCCAGGAGCTTGGTTAATGTAAAACGGGCTCTTGCAGGGAAGCTGGCAGGCACGGGCCTGCATGAGATGCACTCCGTGGCTGTGAGGGCCCCGGGCTGTGCCACACTGCAGTGTTCTCCTTTGTGCACTCAGCAACCAGAAGTGCTCGCAGACATCGCCTCATTCGGAGTCTGCAGCAGCTGCTGATGGGTGCATCAGAGATGGAGCGGCTCAGATATACCACGGAAACAAGGTTATGAGACAGATTTTACTGCTCGGAAGGAGTCTCACAATCTTTCATCAACAAATGTGGGATGAAAGATTGAGGGCAGCGCACCAGCACCCTGCTCTGAACGCCAAGAAGCCGCAGCACGCGTTCCCCGCAGGAACAAAGGACAGAAGGGGCCTTCTCCCGAGGACAAAGTCCGGCCCACGGGCAGCACAGGGCCAGCCCCGCACGGTGGGTGCTGCCTTCATGGAGAAGCGCCTGTGCCACCCCCTGAGCGACCGAGAACGCCCACCGGGCCGCGGTGCGAGAGCCGACAGTGCCCTCTCTTGGGCTCGCCCTAACACGGCAGCAAGCGCCTGGCAGGAAGCAGTCCTCCAAACACGTCCTTTTGACACAAATGACGTTAAAACAAAGTTACTGTAAACCCAGGGTGGGTAGCGCTGAAGTGAGGGGTTTCCAGCCTCTCTGTCAAGATTCAGTCTTGTTGCTGCTTGGTGACAGGATCTCACACTGAAATTTACAGAGGCAGCAGCAGCGTCCGAGGAGCTGGACCCAGGAGCTTCCTCGGCTGGGTTATGGTAGGGAGATGCTCTGGTGCACAGCTCTGCATCCCAGCCTCTTGTTTTTCAGAGCTAGCAACTGAGCTCAGCACTCAGCTCTGAGCCTCCCAGACAATGACAGTGCCACTTCCAACTGTGTGAGACAAGCTTCCTTCAGCAAGCGCTTCCCACGCTATCTTCCTTCTCCTAAACATAAGGCATCTATGGCTTTTATAGAGAGGTTTTTTTTCTTTTTTAAAATCAGCAAAATTAGCAGCTCTGACTGGAGCCACCAGTGCTGACTGCAGCACATCCTGGCTGCTGACAGCACGCTGCTGCAAGGAATCTGCTGCAAACACACATTTCTTTAGCCAACGACACAAACTTGGAAGTTGCGTGGCTTGAGACCGCAAACTTCCCAGAGCTGCTGAGCAGACAAGAAGAGCGTGGGAGGCGTGTGACAGCCCCCACTGTTTGGAGCCGTGCTGGAGAACGGTTCTTTGTTGAACAGCAGGTCTTCGGGCTCTGAGACGCACAGCCCCACCAGGTCCTACCTCAAGGGGAAGGAGAAGAACTTGTTCCCTGACTTGCAGCGGATTTGCTCCCATTGGACACGCAGAAGGCGCGCCGAGTCCTCAAACCTGTCCACAATGTCCTGGGAAACACAAGCAGGGGCAGGAGTCAGTACGAGGAGGGTGGATGGGCTGGCTGCTGGAGGGGGAAGTCGGCAGCTCCCTCTGAACTTAGTCAGAGACAGGTTTGTGGCTGGATGCCTCTGACTTCCTTCAGGAGGGTGGCTCAAACTCACTGTCCCCCCCCTCAAAAAAGTCTCCCTTCTTTCAGTCAAGCTGAGTTTGCCTCAAAGAAGAAAACTCCCTCTGCTCTGGCCCTCCCCCGTGCCCATGTGGGGACACACCTGGAGCTCCTGCAGACACTGCCCCTCCAGGCTGCCCGTCAGGTCCCCGACGCACCAGGCCAAGCTGATATGGAACGATGGGTCCTGAAGATAAAGCAGGGATCAGATCACAAGGATGAAAGGAGGCTTTGCTCAATGCCGGGGGAGATTCGGGGCAGTGCTGCCCTGCCTGGAATCTTGGACTGCTCTGCATTCATGGGCAGGAGGATGGCAAAGCAGGGAGCCCCCAAAGCCAGATCAGTGGTTGCAGAGCTGAAACATGACAGCGCTGGGAATGAGGGCCCTCCCTGACTCAGCCCCAGGAACCCCGCTCCCAGAGGCCACCAGTTAGCTAACATCCTTACTCTCCCGTACAGGATACAGAACAGAAGTCATAGACTTGTGCAAGTCCCATTCTCAGCAAGAACCTGTTCAGGGTGTTAGCTGTGAATGTCACTGACTGGCCCACGGGAACCAATTCAAAGTCCAGTTTCTCCACTCCTTTTTATTTGGGGTTGAACGCTGGACAGACCAGCCACGTCCCAACCCCTCACAGGGAACCAGACAGCATCTCCAGACCAGCAGGGAAAGGCCTCACCTTGTAGAATACGGGGAGGTCAAATTCCTCCATAACCTTGTCCACCTCTGAGACCAGTTCCAGCAGCTGGAAATGTCCAGCAGAGACTTCCAAACCTACAAAGGTCCTAAACAAAGACCAGGGGAGAGAGAGCACACACTGTGTCATGCTGCAGAAAGCACAGCCAAAAGCAGCCACGTGTTCCTATGATCCTATGACTCCTGCTAGGCAAAGTTCCTAGCCCTTGTTTCAAGGGGAAAAAGAGAACCTGAGGAACGCTAGGTGCAAGCATTCAAACATACTGACTGCATTCTGAAGAAAAGCACAGATAAAGACATGGCAGCAGGGGGAGGACTGGAAAAGCAGGACTGGGTGATACACTACGGAGATTTACAAGATTAACTCAGCACCTTTTGTGACACGAACTGGTTTTCCAGGCAAAGGGCACACGTGAGTATCTCAGTAGAGCACTGTGCCCTGCGCAAGAGCAGTATTACTTTGAGAGGATGTAGGTTGCTACAGGAGGTGTAGAAGGGAGAGGAAGCGGCTACCAGGCACCAGTTGAGAACAGCACGGATGGGGAAGTGCTGTGACAAAGAGGTTCCTCCTGAGGACCATCGTGGTGACTCTTTTCATATGCCCGCGCCTGACCGCACGACGGGAGGGAGGACAAGTCTCACTCCAAGAGCTGCTTCCTCCTGCCCATGACTGATGTGGTTTTCCATTCCCATTAGATTCAGCAGCTTTTCATAATTTTAATCACCTTTCTTTTTAATGTGCTTTGACATTTAAATTGCTTAATTGTATTAAACTGGAAGCAGCGCCATCAGGCTTCTGAGCTGGCACCCAGGTAAATTAGCGCTGTCAGAGCTGTTTGTTTGAGCAATTTCACCATCAGCACAAGCTGGCACTGCTGCCAAAGGAGGTGGCCCCCACTCTGCTGGCCCCAGGCTGCTCATTCCCCCACCCACGCTCTCAGCTGGCACGGGGATCTGTGCAACCACAGAGCCAACCAGATCAGCACAGCAATGCGCTGGGCTGTCTCTCTGGCAGCGCGGATGTGAAGCTGCAGCATCACCCAGCCCCAGCAGAAAGGCTGCCTCGGGCCACGTCGGGAACACATCCCTCCTCCTACCTTCAGAAGGCTGAAATTCTGCAGCCTGAGGTTCAGTCCCCACAGACAATAACAGCTTGCAGAGAACTGATGTAGAAGCTAAAGATGTACGCACCCCGGAGCGCTGCTGGAAGGGGCTGGACAAAGATCTGAAACCTCGAGCACTGAGATGGGGCACTGCGTTCTGCCCCTCCACGGGGCTCCCTGCCGTGCCGGGGGATGGCACGGGCAGCGCTCCGCTCCCACCTGCCTGGCGCTGTGCCTCCCTCCTGGCAGGTGCCCCTCTGCTCGCTCACCTGGTTTTGTTCTGGTTGGTGTACACCTTCACTCGGTCAGCCACACAGAAGAACCTGGAGTGAGAAAGACACTGTTTCAGCTAGGGAAAAAAAATACAAAAAAAAAGCCAAAACAAGCAGAAGGTGGAGAAGGGACAGAATATGAGAGTCATAGAATTGTTTGAGTTGAAGGGACACATAAAGGCCATCTGGTCCCACACCCTGCACTGAGCAAGGACACCCACAGCTCCATCAGTGCTCAGAGCCCTGTGCAGCCTGACCTTGGCTGTCTGCAGGGACGGGGCACCACCACCTCTCTGAGCAGCCTGTGCCAGCGCCTCACCGCCCTTAGCGTAAAGAACTTCTACATTATATCCAGTCTAAATCTCCCTTGTTTTCATTTGAAACCATGTCCTCTTGTCCTATCACAACAGGCCCTGCTAAAGAGCGGGAGGAGAGGCACACAGGAGCTGCCCTGGGGCTGAGCTGTCCCCACCTGTGGAAGGAGGCTAGGCGCTCCTTGAGGCCCTGCATGAAGGGGTTGATCCAGTGGTAGCGCAGCACCACGCTCTGCGACAGGCTGACGTGGAACTCCTCCATGGCAGTGAGCGATGGGACGTAGGTGCGAGCGCGGGACGCCAGAAGCTCCAGCAGCTCCAGGAACTCCTCCTGGGCCTGGTCTGTGGGACACACGGAATAAGAGAACGGCTGAGCTTGGAAAGGACCTTACAGCCCACCCAGTTCCAAGCCCTGCCGTGGGCTGGGTGCCCCCCAGCTCAGGCCGCCCAGGGCCCATCCACGTCCTGGGGCACCGCCAGGGCCGGGCACCCCCCACTCTGGGCAGCAGCGCCGGGGCCTCACCGCCCTCGCAGGGCAAGGTGTCAGCGATGCCACGCACGCCGCCCCGCAGCCCCAGGCCCGGCCCAGCCCCGCGCAGCCCGGCTCACGCACAGGGCAGGTACACGTGCGTGGCCCAGCTGCCCCGCTCGTGGGGGAAGCACCGCACGCGGCCGCCGTGCCGGGAGCTGTCGTCCCGCTTCTCCTCCTGCTCCTCCTCGCGGAACATGGCCAGCACGCACTCGGGGACGGGCAGGCGGCGGCTGCAAGACAGAAAGAAGCGCGTCGGTTTCTCACCGCGCCGGGCCCGACCCAGCAGCGGCCCCGCGGCACCCACCTGCCCCGCGTGCCCCCCCCTCCTTCCTCCTCCTCCTCCTCCTCCTCCTCGGAGCTGCTGTACCCCACGAGCGGGGCGCTCATGGCGGCGCTGCGCTGCGGGCGCTGTCCGGCAGGGGGCAGTGTGCGGCCCGTGCGCTCCGCCTCCCGCGCTCCGCTCCGCCGCCCGGCCCGGCCCTCCCCGCCCCGCCGCCCGCCGCCGCCGCCAAGCGAGCGCGGGGATCGGGCGGAGCGAGCAGGCCGCGGCCCCGCCCGCAGGCAGCCAGCGGGCTGACGGGGGCCTCCCGCCGCAGGTGAGGGCCCTTTGTGCGGGCCTCGGGCCGGCGGGAAGTTGCCCCCGTGTGTCCGCGGGGCCTCGGGGCGGCCCATGGTTGGCGGCGGGCCGCGGGCGGGGCGGGCCCGGCGGTGGGCTGGGGCCGCGGGGAGCCCCGGGCGCGGAGCCCTTCGCCGCCCGCTGAGCCCGGCCTGGAAAAGCGCCTCCGCTCCGCCTGGGCGCTCCTTCCGAGGGATGAGCGGGACCCGGAGCCGGTCCCGGTGAAGCAGGTCGGTACGGCTTCTTCCGCTCCGGCGGGGCGGTACGGGCTGCTGTCGGGATGGGCTGCTGTCGGGATGGGCTGCTGTCGGGATGGGGTGCTGCCGCAGCCCGCGGGGATGGCACTGCGCGCCGTGCAATGGGGCTGCTCCCCGGCCCGTGCCTCAGGGTCAGCGTGCGGGGTGAGCCCGGGCTGCGGCCGGAGGTCCTGGTGGGAGCCAGCCCGGCCTGCGGGGCAAAGCCATGCCGCCTCCGCTGAGGGGGCATTGGGGCCGTATCCTGCCCTCAGCCTCTCCTCCGTGTGTCAGAGCAAAAGAGCTGAGAGCCGACATCCTGGCGGGACCCTGGCCCGGCCCACCGTGGGCCTCTGGGTGTTGTACTGCCCAGATTGGTGCTGGGGGACAAAGTAATGCGGTGTTCCTGCAGGGCGCTGAGGGGACAGGGGCCGTGTCCTGCCCGCAGCCCCTGCTCCAGGTGCCAGCGCAAAAGGACTGAGGCCAGAGGTGCTGGTACATGGGCCTCTGGGTGCTGTACTGCTCGGATTTGTGCTGGAGGACGAAGCGATGCCCTGTCCCTGTAGCACAGAGGCACCGAGGGGATGTGGGTTGTGCTCTTGCTGCAGCATGGACGCTTCTCTGCTCTTGAAGCGTCTCGGCACTTATTCGTACCCACTGCTCACCAGTGGATTTAACTCCTCTCAATCAGTACTGGGTTTTATTGGACATCTGTGAGAAGAACCTTACAGCAAGGCCAAAGAGTACCTCTGGGGCAAGCTGCTGGGCCCCAGCACACTGTTATTCCAAAGTTTGGAGGAAGGCTCAACCAAGCAATTGCTCTAACGCCTCCTTGACCATCACAAAGAGTGCTTTGCATGATACCTGCAGGTTCTGTTTCGTCTGCAGACGGGATAACGCCGAGGGCAAACCTTTCTCTGTCTTCTCTGGCTCTTCCTACAGGCAGAGGGGAAACCTCGTGAGTACCCTCCCTCCCCTGGCTCTGTCAGAGGTTGATGTGCTCGATGCTGGAGCTTCAGGAGGAGGTTGGGACTGGCAGAACTGCCTTGCTAGGGCAGTTTGTATGATTTGTATCATTTCACTCGGTAGCTTTTTTGCACAGCATTTAGCACACCTCAGCCCGCGCAGAGAAACGGATGGATGTGTTCACCCTGTTAGAGCTGCTCCAGTGGAAATGGGTGAGCTTCCAGGGGAGCGTTTTGCACAGACCCCACATTGCATCCTGGGGCTGATGGGAACCGGGGGAGCCTCTACTGCTTTGTGTGAGAGCTCACTGGGCAAACCCATGGCTGCGTTGGCCAGGCAGGGTCCATCCCTTTCTATGCTGAGTCCCAGGCTTCTCTGCCAGCAGCATGCAGGGTTCCAGCTCTGGTCAGCTCCTCTCCCAGGTGCTTTGCAGGGGTGCAGGAGAGTTTGCAAAGCGAGCCATGAGCTCACTTGACTGGAGAGCTGCCTGTCTGTCCTCCGAGATCTGACGTGAACTGTATTCTTCTTGCAGGCAGAGCTGCTCCCTGCGCTGCATCGCTCGCCCTGCCTGCGTGTGAGCACATCACAGCCAGCACAGAGAAGGGCCTCCTCTGGTCTTCAAGGCACTTGCTTCTACCTGCCTTCCTTTTTTTTTTTTTGTCCAAGAAAAGGAAAGAGAAAAAGAAAAAGACGAACGCAAAACCGGAACACGCAGTCCACAAAGAACTTCTGCAGATCCAAGGAGGAGCCTGGGGCACCTTGGCCTCCTCGCTTCCCAGGATCCTGGCTGTGGGCTGGGTTTCCTGTCCTCAATTTCAGGATCGGTACAGGGAATCAGAATCTTGGATGTTTTTGATCTTTATTTTCACTTGAACCTTTCCGACCGAGAAGCTGAAGCTGTCACTGCTAAAACCCTGTTTTTTTTTCCCAAGCATGTCAGAAAGCTGGCAGCAGCAACAGCAGCAACCGCAGCAGCCACCGCCGCCGCCGCCTCCGCAGCAGCAGCACCACGCTGGGACCACCGCCCTCCCGGAACACTCCATCCCGCCCAGCACCGCCGACAACCCCCTGGGCTGTGCCGTCTACGGCATCCTGCTGCAGCCGGACCCGGGCCTGCAGCACCACCAGCACGCCCCGCTCCAGGCTGGGGAGCCCTCCCACAAATGTGGGGTGTGCGGCCACGACCTCACTCACCTCTCCAACCCCCATGAGCACCAGTGCTTGCCGGGCCATGACCGCTCTTTCCAGTGTACGCAGTGTCTGAAGATCTTCCACCAGGCCACCGACCTGCTGGAGCACCAGTGCATCCAGGTGGAGCAGAAGCCCTTCGTGTGCGGTGTGTGCAAGATGGGCTTCTCCCTCCTGACCTCGCTGGCGCAACACCACAACGTCCACAACGGCAACGCCATGAAGTGCTCCATCTGCGAGAAGACCTACAAGCCGCCCGAGGCGGAGCACCCGCAGCCTCTCGATCCCTCGGAGAAGCCCTACAGCTGCTCCATCTGCCAGAAAACCTTCAAGCACCTCTCGGAGCTGTCCCGGCACGAGCGCATCCACACGGGCGAGAAGCCGTACAAGTGCACGCTGTGCGACAAGAGCTTCAGCCAGTCGTCTCACCTGGTGCACCACAAACGGACGCACAGCTCGGAGCGGCCCTACAAGTGCACGGTGTGCGAGAAGACCTTCAAGCACCGCTCGCACCTGGTGCGCCACATGTACGCGCACTCGGGGGAGCACCTCTTCAAGTGCAACGTCTGCGAGCTGCACTTCAAGGAGTCGTCGGAGCTGCTGCAGCACCCCTGCACGCCCAGCGGCGAGCGGCCCTTCCGCTGCGGCGAGTGCCAGAAGGCCTTCAAGCGGCCCTCGGACCTGCGGCAGCACGAGCGCACGCACAGCGAGGAGCGGCCCTTCAAGTGCGACCTGTGCCAGATGAGCTTCAAGCAGCAGTACGCGCTCATGCGCCACCGCCGCACGCACAAGGCCGAGGAGCCCTTCAAGTGCAACCTGTGCGAGAAGGGCTTCGTGCAGCCCTCGCACCTGGTGTACCACCAGCACGTGCACGGCATAGAGAACCTCTTCAAGTGCAACGTGTGCCAGAAGGGCTTCAACCAGTCCTCGGAGCTGCTGCGGCACAAGTGCGTGCAGAACGCCGAGCGGCCCTTCAAGTGCGCGGTGTGCAACAAGTCCTACAAGCGGGCCTCGGCGCTGCAGAAGCACCAGCTGGCCCACTGCGCCGAGAAGCCGCTCAAGTGCACGCTCTGCGAGAGACGTTTCTTCTCCTCCTCCGAGTTCGTGCAGCACCGCTGCGACCCGGCCCGCGAGAAGCCCCTCAAGTGCCCCGACTGTGAAAAGCGCTTCAAGTACGCCTCGGACCTGCAGCGCCACCGGCGCGTGCACACGGGCGAGAAGCCCTACAAGTGCCCCTCCTGCGAGAAGGCCTTCAAGCAGCGCGAGCACCTCAACAAGCACCACAGCGTGCACGCCCGCGAGCAGCAGTACAAGTGCATGTGGTGCGGGGAACGCTTCCTGGACTTGGGCCTGCTGCAGGAGCACAGCGTCCAGCACACGGCCGAGGGCGCCTACCAGGTGGCCGCCTGCTTGCCGTGAGCCTCCTGCCCCCGGCGGCTTTCAGCTTGCATGTGACACTCCCAAGCCTCGGCCTCCCCTTCCCTCTCCTCAGCTGGAGGCGGCCTCCAGGGAGTGCTGGGGGAAAGGGGAGGTCCGGCGGGCGGGCGGGTGGGGAAGCTTTCCTCTGGCCTCCGTGGTCCGTACCCACCTGTAGCGCAGGGGTTGACGGACGATGTGAAAGGCTCAGAGAGAGTGGGGAGGAGAGGAGAGGAGAGGAGAGGAGAGGAGGGAGGCAGTGAGAGGAAGCGATGCCTGGAGCTGCCTGGTGTCCCCTGGACTGTGCTTCCCGCCGTACCCGCGTTGCAGTGCTGGGAGCTGGCAGGTCTCTGCTTGGCTGCCCTCTGCGTGCAGCCTCTTTTCCCTGTCCCACCCGGTGACTCCTCTCGCAGAGCCCTCCCTCTGGGTGCGCTGCTCGCTGAGGACGTGGCAGGTTTCCATGCTGGGCTCTCCCAGCGTCGTTAGTCCAAACTCAAATGAGTGACTCGAGGGGACCGTTTCAGACCATTAGCGTTTATCGACTGCCCCGACCTCCCCTGCTCTCCCTCTTTCTAGAGCGCAGAAAGGGAAAAGCCATGGGGCTGCACACCTCCAAAATGCACTTTGGCATAGCTGCTCCTGCAGTTGATGGCTGTCACGCTTGGGAAGAATTTAGAGTGAGCCTGCCCATCCCTACCAGCAGCGAGGGGAAGGGTACTGAGCACTACACGCTGCAGAGAGTGTGGCAAGGAGAGTCTCCACTCCTGGTTGTGAGCATGGCATTGACCAGCTGCCCCCAGAGGGACCTCGCTCTCCCGTGAAGGCTTACGTCCATGCCCAGGCTCCTTCTCTCCCTGCACTGCTTGGGCTGTGAGCATACCTCCAGGGGTCAGGCACAGGGACGTCCCCGCAGCTTGAACACTAAGGGGTGAGGTGAACACTACAAAGAGCCTGCAGCCTCAGGAGTGGTCTCGGCCATCTCCGGTGGTGACCCACGTGGTGCTCCGGGTGTCTGATTTGCTGGGGGGAACCAGTTCTGTCCAGAACAAGTTGGGAGGACCCTTCCTGCCCCGTGGGGTCGGCTCCACGGAAAGGGGAAGGTTAGCAGTGGGTAAAGGAGAGGTTATTTTTCCCCTCTTGCGGGAGTCCCGTTTTACCCCTTTACTCTTTCTTTACCTCTTCCGTTTTTTCAGGTTTTGCACAGTTCTTGTAAACATCACTTAAAAATAAATCTCCCGTAGCAAGGTTGGTGCAGCCTCAGGTGTTTTCCTCTGCAGGGTTTTGCTGGCTTCCCACGGCCGAGAGCCCCGTGAGGCGCCAGCTGGATGCCCTCAGGGTTGCTACCAGCCTTCCCCTCTCCATATTTGGAGATATCAGAATGTTGAAACCCTGTGTGCTCTAACCCAGCGGGATGTGGTCCTGGACAACCTGCCAGCCTGAGCGCAGGTCCAGTCTCATCCCTCCTGTGCCCTGAGCTGGCTGTTGGCCGAGCTAGGGCTCTTCCAACCGGCTCTTTGTGAGCGAACAGCAGCCCGCAGATTGCCTGCGTGCTGTGCTGGTGATTAGGCCAAGTTTAAAGTCTAGGCAGATGGACCTTGCACAGAGCTGGGCCGTGCCTGCTTTGCTGATGGGGGGGACACTAAAAGGTGGAGAAAAGCTTCCAGCTCCATCTCCAGCGCTGAGGAGGAGCAGAGTGCGTGGCCGTGGGGCTGGGGCTGTCTCCACGTGCAGCTTCACAGAGCTTCAGACAGACCTTCCTCTCTGCTGCCCAGGGAAGAGGGACCGATGCTCATCCTAACTCCACGCTGCATCAGAGATGTAGAAGAACTTCCTACCGAGTTTTCTGTCTGCGTTTCTTTTTTTTTTTTTTTTTCCCCCTTTTTTTAAAGCAGTTTGTTAATATTCATTAAAGAAGTACTGTATAGTTTAACTTGGTGTCGTAGCAGATCTTTTAAACAAAAAGATAACGTGGATCTTTAAAGAATTCTTCTGCTCTAGGTAGCTGGTTTTTGCTGTTTGATGTGCAGTAAGCGCAGCGTATGCTGAAGTGGAGGAGTAAAACAGAGGCAGGGTGCTGGGCAGTAAGCAGCAAAGCCAGAGCCCTGCCAGCTGCCACCCTGGGAGCCCGGCTGTGCTGAGCACACCCCAGGTCCCAGCGCTCACACAGGGATTAGGGCCACTGGGAAATGCCGCTGGTGCCGCAGGGCCGGAGGTAAACGGATCAAGCGGCAATTGGCAGGCTCAGCAAGGGGAGGCTTAGCCCAGCTCGGCGCAGATTTGTTGCCTCCTGCCCCAGATCCTCCGGGCTGGCACCGAGTGCGGCAGGACGGGTGCCTCGTGCTTGGGGTTCCTCCTTACACCGCACCCGGAGGGCGGCCAGGACCCCGCAGCGCTGCTCGTGCCCCCGCGGTAAGTGCCTGGGCCAGACCCGCTGGCTCCTGGGCTTTCTAGGATGCTCTCAGCTGCTCTGTTTTGGGATTTTCCAGCACCGAATCCGGGGTGGCAGCTGGGAGCTGGGCAGTAGGGGGCAGCTGGTGTCAGTAATCCCATTTGTGGGCAGCACGGTGCTAATACCTGGGGAGCTGGGGTGGGCTTGGGGTCAGCAGGAGCCTCTAAGTCCTGGGGTGTCCTGGGGTGTCCTGGGGCATGGGGTCTTGGAGTGGGCGAGCTGCAGGTGTTGTCCCTGAGCTGCTTGCAGGAGCTGTGAGCATCCTAAAGCGTGGTGAGAATGGCCCTGTGCTGCGCAGTGCGCTGTACTCCGTGCTCCTTGCTGTCCCCTCTGTCCCCTGGATAATGTCTCTATTCGCAGCTCCTTAATCCCTTATATCCATGGGGGGTGAAAGGCAATTTCTTAGTTGGCTTCTGGTCATCGGGCCCCTCAGGGAGGCTTTACCGACACCCATTCAAGCAAGAAAATAGGGGCATGGCCCCATGGGATGGGAATTTGGGGCAGAGCGGGGCTCTTTGGAGAGGGAACATCAGGAGATGTCCTCAGTATGAGTCCTCAGCTGTCCTCACTCGGCTGCCACCAGGGCACTGTGTCGTGGCAAGCGGGGTGATGAAGGGACAGGGAAGCACAGAGGGTGCTGAGCACGTGAGCTTAAAGCAGAGGGGGGTGGCTCATGGCAGGGGTGAGGCGTGGGGCTGAGCCGGGCTCGGTCTGGCTGTGCTCGAGCAGGAACAGAGAGGAAGGAAGCCAAGGACCCGTGCAAGAGGACTGCACTGGGGACGGCTGTCCCCGCTGCACAGCGATGCTGGGTTGGATCGAGCGGGTGGTCCCGCAGCCCCCAGCACCGAGCCCGCCCGAGGAGAGCCCTGCAGCCCCACAGCCAGCCAAGGTGAGTGGGGAGGCTGAGACCCAGAGCTCACGATGTGCCTTTGGCGGAGGCCGTGGGGACACCACCACCCAACGCCTCCGGTCTGGGGCCGTCTCTCACCCCAGGTGCCGGTGGGGAAGGCCAGTGCTGGGGATGCTGCAGACTGCACACAGGGTAAGCTCCGCCAAGCCCCGCTGAGCCCTGAGCAGCACGCAGAGCAGTGACTGGAGCTGCCTTTTTCCAGCTGTCATCAAAGAAACGGAGAAGAAGGTGGAATTCGCAGTTGCCGAAGAGCCAGTCCCCGCGTCGGCATCGGTGTTTGAGAGGTATCATGGAACAGTGGGGGTGGGGACACCGCTGCCTCACGCCTGCCTGACGCGGCCCTGCCCCCAGCGTGGGGAGCAGCGTGCTGTCCTGGATCTCCCAGGGGCTGGAGAAGGTGGTCCCACAGCCGGCCCCGGCCCTGGGGTCACTGCAGGCGCTCGGGAAGAGCTTCGAGACCAGCGTCGACGTCCCCGACCAGGTGGGCCGTGGGCATGTCCCCACATGCTGGCTTCTGGGTTCTTTTAGAAGATCCACGAACCAGGGGGAGCTCCCCCTGCCCCACATGGCTTTCTGCCTTCACCCACCTCTGGGAAAAGGGCGGATTTCCCCCCCCCCACCTCCCATGGGTAACGCTTTCTGCCTTTCCAGACTGAGGTGCAGGTCCTTAAGGATGAGGATGAGGATGCTCTTGGTAAGGGGAGCAGTGAGCCCACGGCTTGAGGTTCCCTCCTGGTTGCCAGCCCCTGGACACCCAATCCTGCTCTCCCTGCAGAGATCACCCCCTTTGACCCCGAGGAGGACGAGCAGGATGGCTGCGAGCTGGAGGATAGCTTGGGCACGAGCACAGAGACCTGGTGGGTTCCCAGTGTGCAGCATCCCATCAGCAGGAGGAGGGGTGGCATAGGGTGGAGAGATGTGGGGTACAGGGCATGGGATGGAGGGATGCGGGATATGAAATGAGCAGACAGGGGATGTGAGATGCAGGATGTAGGATATGAGTTTGGGGGTGAACAGACGTGGGATGTGGGATGCAGGATTCAGGATATGGGATTTGGGGTGGGCAGACGTGTGATGTGGGATGCAGGATGCAGGATGTGGGATGGAGGGACGTGGGTTGTGGGATTTGGGATGGACGGATGTGGGATGCAGGATGAGGGATATGGAATGATGTGGAATGTGGGATACAGGATTTAGGATGGAGGGATGTGGGATAAGGGATTGTAGGGTGAGGGATTTGGGATAAGGGATTGTGAGATGAAGGATGTGAGATGTAGGATGCAGGATTTGAGATTGACTGACACAGAACATGGGATGGAGTGATGTGGGATGGACAGGCACGGGATGGAGGGATGTGGGATGGAGGGATGCAGGTTGGGAGATATGGGATAGGCGATGTGGGAATGTGGGATATAGGATGGAGGGATGCAGGTTGGGAGATTTGGGATGGAGGGATGCAGGATATGGGATGCAGGATGCAGGGTATGGGATGCAGGATGCAGGGTGAGCTCTGACCACACCTGCTCTCCCTGCAGGGCAGGAGCACGCATGCTGAGCTGGCTGGTGCAGGGCTTCGAGAGGATGGTGCCGCAGCCAGAGGTGCCGAAAAGGCCCGAGGTGAGCAAGGCTGTGGGTGCTGTCATGGCATCGTGGTGCTGCAGCTCCCCTCTCCCAAAGCAATGAGGGATTTCCCCAGCCCTTCCCTGCCCGCTCCAAAACTCGAGCAGCCCATTGGGGCCAGACGTGGTCTTGAGAGAAGAGGGAGGGGAGGGCAGATGCAACACGCAGAGCGCATTGGGGCAGCAGCAGCACATGGTCGCATCCATCCCTCTGTCTGCAGCCGGAGCTGAAGGAGGAGCAGTGCAATACTGCAGCGGGAGGTGAGCACTTTGCAGGGGTGTGCAGTGCCCTCTGAGGTGATGGATACACTGCCTGACCCCCTTCTCTTTGGGACCAAACCGAAGCAGGCACAAAAGGGACTAAAACCAGGGCAAAGCCGGAAGAAAACATCCCAGGAGTGGTGGAGCCGGTGGTGGGCGAGGGGCAGCCAGAGCCGGGGTCCAGCCTCCTCCCTCGGTCCCTGATTGGGGACAGCAGCAGGTACGGGTGGTGACACTTCTGGTGGGGACGTGGTGGGAGCAAAGCAGGGTCTGATGGGGTAGGTTTCTGCTTGGCAGCATGTTCGGCTGGTTCGTCCAGGGGCTGGAGAAGGTGATGCCACAGCCTGTGCCCAGGGAGAAGCAGGACGTGCAGGTACGGGGTCTGCAGGGAGATGCTGGGAAGCGAGGGCGGTGCGCTGGGTGCAGGGCTGTGGGGTGGGTGGTTGTACTGGGACCTCAGTGGGGCCTCTCCCAGAGCACTCCCGCTGCTGGGTCCGTGGGGTTGCCACAGGCTGGAGGGCAGAGCGGGCCCTGGGGTGGGCAGGGAGGGCAGGGGCCGTGCCTCACGCTGCTCTTTCCTCCTGGCAGGGAGCAGCCACCACAGCCTTCAGCCCTGTGGAGGAAAGTAAGTGCTCGCTGCTCGCGCCCTGCCCTTCTGCTGGCAGGTTTTCGGAGAGGGAACCCGAGGAAAGCAAGCTCCTGCTGCTGGGGGATTTAGATGTATGGGGAGTGAGTGTGCGCTCCCTTAGGGAAGCGCAGTGGGGTTTGTGCTGCTGCTGTAGGGCACCCCGAGATGCCCCGCGCCAGCTGCTCTGCCAGCAATGAGCGCAGGGAGCGAGCTGCAGCACAGACCCGCAGCTCCCTAATGTTTTCCTTCTCCTTTTGTTTCAGGGGGCAAAGGGGCCTAGCACCTCTGAAACAAATGGAAAATGAAGACAGTGGAGGGCCCCCACCACATGGGACCGACCCGCGGAGAAAGAGCAGCTGGGGAGAAAAGGCAGCAGCACTGGGCACAGCGGGAACAGGGCTCGGGGCTCGTGGTTTGGGGTGGGCAGGAGCCCCAAGTGCCAGGCTTTGGGCACACACCCCATCACCACATCCCTTTAGGACAATGATAAGTGACCCAACCGAGCCCCAGCCACTGTGTTTATATGTAATGCACCCCGCTGGAACCAGGATGCAATTGTAGCATTGGCCCCATTTTCATATCATGTATCGAGAGCTGTCCTCCTGGTTCTGTCCCGTGTTGTAGATCAGGGGGAGTGGGCTCCTGGGTGAGGTACATATGGTGCGGGGCGGATGGCACAACTGGGTTTTCTGCCCTTCTGTATTGCAATTTGTATGTTTCCTCTTGGTTCATGGTGGATGTGTAAATTCCCCCCAGTGCCCCACAATAAATTGGTTTTACACTGCACCGATGTCCTCGTCCCTCCTGATTCATGGGTTGGGTACAGATACGTGGGGTCGTGCACTTTGCAGCCTCATGCAGGCAATGCTGGGGCACAGTGGGGTGCGAGGGGAGCTCCAGCAGTACCCATGGCACTGCCCTCTGGGGCCAGGCCCGGGGCTGAGCACTGCAGAGCTTTCCCCAATCCCGTTTCAGTTCATATCATCCCTGTGGAGCCCCAGGAGACGGACCTCGTGCTGGAAGAGCTCGACGACAGCTGGAGTGCCGAAGCCATGCATGAAACCATGGCCTGGGATCACATGGCTGAGCTGGGGACACAGGGCTGTCCCCTTCCCCCCATCGAGGAGGAGCTGCAGGAGGAGGAGACCAGGTAGGGCAGGGGGCTGCTTTCCTCCTGGTGCCCTCAGGATCCTTGGGACAGCCAAAGGATGGCTCTTCCCAGAATGGCAGGAAGGTTTAGATGTCATTGCCTTCTATTTGTCATGGGATTCTGGGGAGGTCCTGGCAGTGCTGCCCAGAGCTGTGGGTGCCCCATCCCTGGAGGTGCCCAAGGCCATGGATGGAGCCTTGGGCAGCCTTAAGGGGGGGGCACGGCTCAGCTGCATTTTATGCCTTTCACCCGATGAGCTGCTCCCTTTCAGGCCGTGGTCCTGCACCCCGAGCGCTGCCGAGGAGTGGGAGGAGGAGGCAGAAGAGGAGGAGAAGAAGGAGGAGGAGGAGAAGGTGGAGGAGATCACAGGGTGAGTGCTGCACAGGGGCTGGAGACCAGCAGCAGTTGGCTCAGACGCATGCATGATGCTTCGGGGAGGGTGACTTGGGGGACGCTTAGGGAGGATGCTCTCAGGGCACGCGGCCGTGAGGATGTTTTTGCAATCCGTCTCGTTGCTGGGTTTGCTGCTGACGCGCTCCCGGTGCCGTGCACATCTCCAGGCGACAGCGGCTCCGGCTCTGCAGCCACCGTAGCAACAGCGCTTGCAGCCCTGGGCTGCCTGATCCCAGGGCACCGCGCTGCCGCCAGCTCCGTTACTTCCTGCGTTCAGAATCATCAGGAGCAGGCGGAGCTGGATGCAAAGACAGCAAGTGCTGCCGAGGACCCGTAGGTGCATTTTTGCTTCTTCTCCCGCTGCAGAAAACAGCTGCTGTGGGCAGCAGCTTCGGAGCAGGCAGTGTTTAGAGGGATCTTCCAGCTCAGTTGGTGGTTTGCTGTGATTTCACGGGGTGAAATGCTTGGAGATATCCAACCCAGTACTGTGGGTGCGCTTTGCACGCTGCTGTCGGTCTCCTGCACTACCCGAGCTTCAGCAGTTGGGTGAAGGAGGCACTCTCCATCCTCCTCTGTGCTTGTTTATGGCAAAACAGAGATGTCAGCAGGTTCCTAGGTCAGGGTGGCAAGGTCCCAAAACACCTCCCAACCTGGAAGGTGTGCTACATGCTATACCAAGATGTGCACGTTGCCGTTGGAGCGGTGGGCGGCTCGGCTGCACAGCTCAGCCCCAGGTGCGCTCTGTCTGTCCCGCAGGGCCCTGCCCCTCTCCCTGTGCCCCTCCACCGACGAGGGGCCAGAGGACGCCTTCTATGCAGAAGAGGCCCTCAGCTTTGCACGACGGGAAGAAGCTGAGATCAGCGACCTCGAAGGCGCTTTCGTACAGGTACGGAGCTCCACGTGTGCCCCGGGCTCAGCTTTGGGTACGCAGCACAGCGCCACAGGGGCCGTTTTTCTTACTGGTGCCTCATGGCTTTTTTTCTCCTTAAAATGCTTTATTTTTTCTTTGCCATTTTGAAGGTGCAAGAGCAGGCGGCGCAGGAAGGAGCTGCAGGAGCGGACGCTGCAGGTACAGCGCAGGGCAGCGCGGTGCTGGGTCAGGACGGGCTGAGCAGGCAGAGGCACCGCGGTGCTGTGCCCGTGGGTGCACGCAGCAGGACGCTCACCACGCTGCCAATGGCAATGAGCCGCCACCAGCCCCACGTCTCCGTGCTGATATAACCATCCTGTCTCCGACCCTTCTATCTCTCATTGCAGCCCTGCCCCTGCTTGAAGCACCTAGGCGCCTAGCAGCATGGCCAAGCGCTCCCGAGATGTTGAGCTAGACCGGCTGGTGCACGACACGCTGCCCGACCACGGGGACGCGTCCCATCCCGCCCTAGAGCAGCTCCCCAATGTCCCAAGCTACCGCATCCCCGTCCTCACTGCCGACAGGTGGAAGGCTGGAGTGGTCAACCCCAATTTTTGCAATGAGGAGCAATCCCCTGCCCGCCCCTTAGGTATTAGGCGATGGGCTTGCTTGCCTTGGGGGTGGGCGCTGTTCCTGGCTGCTTTTTGTATAGAAATATAAAATAAAAGCACGCTTCATGTTGCAGCACGGAGGCTGGGGAATGAAATCCCTCTTTTTCTGCTTCACCGCGACGTGCCTTGCCGGCTCAGCCCTAAGCCTGTTTGCAAACAGCCACAAACGACGGCTCCTGCTCGGCTGCCCCCAGTCGTCCCGCAGCCCGAGGGCTGACCCCTCCACACGCACAGCTTCTCTCCCCAGTGTGCACACAAACCCTCTTGTGCTGAGCGGACAGGAAGACGAGTAGCTGGAGCTATGGGACACCCCTCACTCTGCCCTTGTCCCCCCCCAGGGCCGACGTGCTGCCCCGCTGTGGGCATCGAGGATGTGGATGGTGGAGGTGACCCCATGGAAGACGATGACACCCGCTTGCCGCTGCCCACTCCCGGCTCCCCACACAGGCTGGTGGTGCCCGGAGCCTCCCCCAGGTAGGGACCCCCGAGCCCCGGTGTGTGCTGCCTCTGTGTCGGGATGCGGGGCGAAGGGTGGATGCGTGGTTGTGTTTGCACGGCAAGATGGACAAAAGAAAGGCAACTGATGTCATCTGCCAGGACTCGTGCAAGGCCTTTGACGTGGTCCCACACCACATCCTTATCTCCAAATTGGAGGAAGATGGATCTGAAGGGTGGGCTGTTCGGAGGATAAGGAGTTGGTTGGAAGGTCACAGCCAAGGGGTTGTGGTCAGCGGCTCCATGCCCAGGGGGAGGCTGGTAACAAGTGGTGTCCTCCATGGGTTCATCTTGGGACTGGTGCTCCTCAACACCAGTGACATGGCTGGTGGGACTGAGTGCACCCTGAGCAGCTTGCTGGTGGCACCAAGCTGAGCGGTGCAAATGGCACAACAGAAGGGAGGGGTGCCATCCAGATGGACCTGGGCAGGCTCAGAAAGTGGGCACGTGGGAACATAATGAGGTTCAACAAGGCCAAGTGCAAGGTGTTCCATGCGGGTCGAGGCAATCCCAGTATAGCAGAAATGCTGTGTCACGGCCTGAAGCAGTGATGAGCACCTGGTGGGAAGGCAGGGCCAGCCCAGGGGAACTCAGGTGCATGCAATGTACCTGAGTGATGGAAGGGGTGGAGCCAGGATCCACCCCTTCCCAGACCTCATTTAAGGGCTGGCAGTGGAAGGAAGGGTATCTTGCTGGAGATCCCTGCCTACAGGAGGCCTTCCAAAGGCAAGCAGCTCTTTTCCTTCATTTCTGTGTCCATGGCTGCTGCATTTGGGCTCATCCTCATTTGCTGCAGCCAAAGACTTTGCCACCCTGCTATTATCGTGGGACTTCCCATCACATTATAGTGTTACACTCTGACATGTCTACAGACTGGATGAAAAACTCAGAGGGCAGCCCTACAGAGAAGGACCTGGGGGTCCTGAGGGATGACAAGCTGGACATGAGCCAGCAGTGAGTGCTTGCAGCTCAGAAGGCCAATGGCATCCTGGGCTGCACCAACAGAGGGGCAGCAGCAGGCAGGGAGGGGATTGTCCTCCTCTGCTCTGCTCTCATGAGGCCCAGTCTGGAGTACTGTGTCCAGGTCTGGGGCCCCAGCTCAGGAAGGATGCAGAGCTGCTGGAGAGGGCCCAGAGCAGGGCTACGAAGATGCTCAGAGGGCTGGAGCACCTCTCGTGTGAAGAAAGGCTGAGGGAGCGGGGCTTGTTCAGCCCGGAGAAGAGAAGGCTCCGAGGAGACCTCACTGTGTCCTTCCTGTGCCTGGAGGGAGCTTACAAGCAGGAGAGGGAGCAACTTTTTACATGGTCTGGTAGTGATAGGACAAGGGGGAATGGCTTTAAACTAACGGAGGGGAGATGTGAGGACGAAATCCTCCCCTCAGAGGGCGGTGAGGCCCCGGCACTGCTGCCCAGAGCTGGGGGTGCCCCATCCCTGGGGGTGCCCCAGGCCGTGGGTGGGTCCTGGGCAGCCCGAGCTGTGGGGCAGCCAGCTCATGGCAGGGTCGGTGCTGGGTGGGCTGTGAGGTCCTTCCAACCTCATCCGTTCTGCGCTGGCTCTGATTCTCGGCGGCACTGCCCGCTGCAGCCAGCAGAGGGCTGAGAAGCGCCATTCAACCGCCTTTAAATCAGCTCCCAGGAGCCGGGCTTCATTCCGACCGTCGGCAGAAGTACAGAACGGCCCAAAGCTCGGGCTGATCCCGCCTCGGGCATGCCCCGCATCTCAGGCTCGCCCAGAGCCGGTGACCCCGCAACCCACTGCCATGGCTTTGGGTTATTCAGCCCCGAGCAGCTTCCACACTGCAGGGAAACACGAATTCGCTGCCCCAAAACGGGAGAGCCACGGGGCAGAGCTCGGTGCTGCCCTTGCACCGCTCCCGCTATGTGATATCGGCTTTGCTTCCCATCACAGGGGGTGCAGGCTGGGGAGGGGACGGGCAGCTCCGCACAGCTTCTGCTTTGCGTTCGCAGGAGGAAGGTGCCAGCCCACGCAGATGGACTGGGAGAGGGGAGCTGGGACGAGGAGCAGCGGGACAGGTGCGTGGTGGCAGAACTAGAGCGGGTCTTGGGCACTCTGGGACACCAGAGGGAGAGGGAGCCGTGCTGGACGCGTCCCTGTGCTTGCCCGCCCCGCAGCCTGCCGGAGCGCATCGGCTCGGCCACCAGCCAGGGCAGCGCCGTCATCCACGACCGCCTCCAGGAGCTGGTGAGGCTCTTCAAGGAGCGCACGGAGAAGGTGAAGGAGAAGCTGACCGACCCCGATGTCACCTCCGATGAGGAGAGCCCTACGGCATGTGAGTTCAGGTTGGGTTGGGAGGCCGGGAATCCCGGATCTGGCACCTGGGATGGGGCAGCCCTGGCTCTACGTGCAGGAGCTCAGGGAGCACTTGGGTTTGGGGTGGAGGCAGGGGCTGACCTCGGTGCTCCTTGTGGGTCCCTTCCAATTCAGGATGTTCTGTGGTTCTACAGCTCTACTCAGAGGGCAGCGAGGCCCTGGTAATGCTGCCCAGAGCTGGGGGTGCCTCATCCCTGGCAGTGCCTGAGGCTGTGGGTGAAGCCCTGGGCAGCCTGAGCTGGTGGCTGGCAACCCTCTCCACAGCAGGGGATTGCAACTAGGTGATCTACAAGGCTCCCTCCAACCTAAGCAATTCTGTGATTTTTCTCCCAGCACCCTCCAAGCCAGCACCCTCAGCACCCCCACCTCCACCACCCCCGGGGGATGCACAGGCGGGGGACAAGCCAGCGGAGGATGACCACTACTGTGAGATGCTGTGCTGTGCCTTCAAGTGCCGGCCCTGGATGGACCGCCTGAAGAGCTACCAGTTCCCCAGCAGCATCGACCCGCTCACCAGTGAGAGATGGAGCATGGCCGGGTTGGGAGAGGCGGGGTGGGACAGGGAGGGGCAGAGGGGGCAGCAGAACTTCTTTCCTCAGAGGGCAGTGATGCCCTGGCACAGTTTCCCAAAGCTGTGGGTGCCCCATCCCTGGAGGTGCTCAAGGCCAGGCTGGATGGGGCCCTGGGCAGCCTGGTCCATGGGAGGTGTTGCTGCCCATGGGCTTGCATGGTGGTGGGATGTGTGGCCAACTCATCAGGGCACGTTTCCGTGTTCAGACCTGGTGTACGTGCTCTGGCTGTTCTTTGTTGTCCTGGCCTGGAACTGGAACTGCTGGCTGATCCCCGTCCGCTGGGCCTTCCCCTACCAGACGCCGACCAACATCCACTACTGGCTGCTCATGGACTACCTGTGCGACCTCATCTACCTGCTGGACATCGTTGTCTTTCAGACCCGCCTGCAGTTTGTCCGGGGAGGAGACATCATAGTGAGTGGCAGCGTGCACAGCATCCCACAGAGGGACGTGGCCATGGGGAAATCCTGCCCATCACCCCTGGTTGCACCAGCAGCCTGATTGTTGGAGTCTGGGCTGAGCTCTGAACAGCCCTGCAGCTCTCCCACCATGCTGGGGTTTGATCATCTCCTTCCCATCGGGGCTGGGTCTGCTCAGGGAGGACCCAGGTGTTGAGGTTTCTCCTGTAAACTCTGATTTCTGTGGGGCTAGCACTGTAGTGTGGTTCCTCCAGGGTGCAAAATGAGCAAGGCTTGTCCTGAAAAAGGGTGAGATGATGGTCTACAGCCAGATCTTGTGCTCTCCTGCTTGGCTCCCCTTCTGTGCACAAGAGGAGCAGGTTCCCCACTGTGGTAAAGAAGGGGAAAGCCAAGCATGACCATACTGCTGGTGACTTTGCTCTCTGCAAGCAGCGATTGATCACAGAGTTGTAGAATCCTTAAGTTTGGAAAAGAGCTCTAAGATCACCTAATCCAACCTCTCTTTCCCTCTCTTCCCTGCTGCTCCCACCCAGAGTGACAAAAAGGCCATGAAAGAGAACTACCTGCGATCGCAACGCTTTAAGGTTTGCTGTGACTTTATTACTCTGCGCCTTCAATCTGCGACGTGGCTTGTGGTTCCACCCTGCTGGGCCTGCAGGTCCCCGTAGGTGTCCCTCTCTACGTGTGGGTTTCAGATGGATGTGGTGTGCCTCCTTCCCTTGGATTTCTTCTACTTCAAAGTTGGTGTCAACCCGCTCCTGCGCTTTCCCCGCTGCCTGAAGGTGAGTGGAAGAGTGCCGTGCCGATTTGGGTGGCTATGACCCTACTACTCGACAAGAGGACACTGTACGATGGATGGGAAGTCTTGTCTCGAAGGCCTTCAGGGGCTGCTGGTCAATATCTCCATCTTATTACTCTCACGTTTACAAAGAAGGGTGGGTACTGATGGAGCAAATTGTGCCTGTGGCTGTTCGTGCTGTGGAGGGTGGTCAGGCAGTTGGGCTCTCAGGATGGTGGCATGGGGACGTGCCCCCTGGCTGGCAGCTTCTCAGGAAGCCACGGCATGCTGGAGCGCACTGCTTTCCTTCTCCTCCCAGTACCTGGCCTTCTTTGAGTTCAACAACCGCCTGGAGGCCATCCTGAGCAAGGCGTACATCTACAGGTGAGGGGAGCGGCTGAGGAATCATTTGTGGAGGGCGGTGATATTTATTGCTATTTGTTACTGGGGAAAGCGGTTCGTTTTGGCACGTACCAGTTCTGTCTTTCCGACTTGCCCCGAAGTTACTGTTTGCTGTCACTTGTGATGCCAGAGCCCATGTCTTGTGTCTGTCCCAGCACACACCGTGTCTTCTCTCCTCCTGTTCACTCCTTTTATTTTTTGCTTTGCAGAGTGATTCGGACCACTGCCTACTTGCTGTACAGCTTGCACGTGAACTCCTGCCTCTACTACTGGGCATCGGCCTACGAAGGACTGGGCTCCACCACCTGGGTCTACGATGGGGAAGGAAACAGGTATGAGCCAGGGCTCAGGTCCTGATGTAGCACAGCGTGCTCTGATGGATGGGAGCAAGAGATGTGTTTGGACGTAGCTGGGTTCATACAAATCTCTGAGGTCATAGAACCATTAAGGTTGGGACAGACCACTGAGATCACCCAGTCCAACCATCAACCCATTACCTATGCCCACTATGGGGGGTCCTGGGAGAAGATGTGGAGAATACTGAGAGTGAGAGGGGTGGTATGGGCAGAGCAGATGAAGAGGTGGCTGAGCTGAGAGCTGAGGCAGTGATGGGTCAAAGAGGCTGCAAACTGGGAGCCCAGTGCTGGGGGCAAGGATGCCATGGGGAGAAGAGAGCACTGCACGCGCAGCACTTGGCTCGTGAGCTGAATGCTGCCTGGTGACTAATGCCCACAGCTGCGTGTTGTACAACACGGGCAAAATGAGATACCAAATAATGTCTAATTAGTTCAGCACCGTTCTCCTGTGCAATAAATGAGAGCTGGCTGAAAAAAAAAATAATAATAAAGGCTTGTGCAAGTGTGTTATAGGCTTACCATGCAGTGTAAGTGGGACAATGACTGTTGGTGTTTCCTGCTGTTCCATGAGCACTGTGCATGGGCGGTGAGCTCGGTCTGGGGGGTTTTATGCCCAAAATGTAACCACAACTCCATCCTCTACCCTTCCCAGCTACATCCGCTGCTACTACTGGGCAGTCAAAACCCTCATCACCATCGGGGGCCTGCCAGATCCCAAGACGCTGTTCGAGATCGTCTTCCAGCTGCTCAACTATTTCACGGGCGTCTTTGCTTTCTCTGTCATGATTGGCCAGGTGAGAGGAGGGTGCTTCCCACCTCACGTGGGGTCAGTCCACAGCGTTACTTCCACGTTCATGTTCCCCATGCAAGGGCTCCTTAACTGCTCAGCAAAAAGGTTTTGGCAGATGCTGGGAGCTCCCTGTTAGGACACAGAGATGCCCACACTCCCAAAACTGCTTAACCTATTAGAGAGGTGATAACAGCAACAAAACCATCTCTTCCTGCCCTGCAGATGAGAGATGTGGTGGGTGCTGCCACTGCCGGGCAGACGTACTACCGGAGCTGCATGGACAGCACCATCAAGTACATGAACTTCTACAAAATCCCCAAAACTGTCCAGAACCGGGTCAAAACGTGGTACGAGTACACGTGGCATTCGCAAGGCATGCTAGGTGAGAGCCTCTTGGAGGGCCACGTTGTGCTTGGAGAACTGTCATTGTGCTCCACGTGCATTTCACTGTAGTTGCTTTGCTGAAATCTGGTTGTCAAAGAGCAGCCAAGCAAACAGCACTAGGAGTTTGGGGCAGGGAGGCTTATTTCACTCTTTTTTTCCCTGTATGTGGGCTTGCACATGGGCTGCCAATGGGATGCCGAGCTGTGGTGTCCACTCCAGCACTCACCCATCCCCACTGCAGCAGTGGGTGCTGAGCTCCTTAGGAAAGTGCTGGAAATGCAAGTTTCTGCTCTGCATCTCACAGATGAGTCTGAGCTGCTGGTGCAGCTGCCGGACAAGATGCGACTGGACATCGCCATCGATGTGAACTACAACATCGTCAGCAAAGTGGCCCTCTTTCAGGTATGCCTGCAGGGCGGGCTCTGTCCCTTGGTGCACGGCCCCATTGGCACGGGCTGACCGCTGCTGGCTCTGTTTTGGCTCAGGGCTGTGACAGGCAGATGATCTTTGACATGCTGAAGCGGCTCCGGTCGGTGGTCTACCTGCCCAATGATTTTGTCTGCAAGAAGGTACCGAGCTGCTGTGTGGGATGGGTGTCCCATTTCTGGGCACCCCGCACACCATCCATCTCTGTTACAGGGAGAAATCGGCCGTGAGATGTACATTATCCAGGCAGGACAAGTGCAGGTGCTGGGGGGACCCGATGGCAAAACCGTGCTGGTGACGCTGAAAGCCGGATCGGTGTTTGGAGAAATAAGGTCAGCAAAGCACTCCCCCCTCCGGCTCCATGCACTGAGCAGCCCTGCAGCCACTGAGGTGCCATGGGTACTTAACATCCTGCTTGCCTGCCTACAGCCCACCATATGCAAGACTGGTTTAAATTGCAATGTTAAAACTTCAGCTGGGCAGGTGGTATTTTATGTAGTGTTTCGTTCTTTAAAAATGAGGCTTGGAAAGTTTCACTGCAGGTAATAATAATCAGACCCCAAGTCCTCTAAAAGAGAGAACTGGAGGCATACGATGGGAAGGGGGAGGCTTTATGTTAAGGATGCTGTGCTGTGCCCGTTAGAATGGCTCAGGTTGGAGGAGCCCACCCAGTTCCAAATCCTGCCATGGGCTGGCTGCCCCCCAGCTCAGGCTGCCCAGGGCCCATCCATGGCCTGGGGCACCTCCAGGGACGGGGCACCCACAGCTGCGGGCGGCCTCACCTCTTGGTGTTCCTCTCAGCTTGCTGGCAGCTGGAGGAGGGAATCGCCGAACCGCCAACGTCATCGCTCACGGATTTGCCAATCTGTTCATTTTGGACAAGAAGGATTTGAACGAAATTCTGGTGCACTACCCCGAGTCTCAGAAGCTGCTGCGTAAAAAGGCTAAGTGAGCGCGGGCTGCAGGATGGAGCGCTGGCCTGAAAGCCACCGGGGAGGTTTGTCAATTCCAGCTGATCTAGCCCTATACTGACATCATCTCTCGTTCTCTTCGCCGCAGGAAAATGCTGAAAAACAACAATAAGCCCAAAGATGAGAAAGGAGGGCCTGGAGACGCACTGATCATTCCCCCCAAAGCCGACACCCCGAAGCTCTTCCAGGCTGCCCTGGCTGCCGTGGGGAAGGCGGGAGGCAGAGGGCACCTGGCTCACCTGCGCTGGAAGCTGCGGCAGCTGAAGGCGATGCAGGAGGCACAGGTCAGAACGGGGAGAGTGAGGTGGGCAAACAGCTGGTAGGGAACGTGCTGCGGCCTTGAGGCTGGTAAACACCTGGAGAGATGCTGAGCACATCTGCATTTCTGCAGTGCTTGGTGATAGCACCGTGAGGCTTCATGCAGGCCCCCCCAAAGATGGGGCACATTCCTAACTGAGGGAGCTACCCCTTCTCTGGTGGCAGAGGATGGGTCCATCTGGGCACCTCAGCAAAGCTTTTGCCAGGATAAAGCCCTCCGGGAGCAAAGCAAGAGCTGGTGCTTAGGGTGCAAGAAAGCTTTGTTGCGCCTGTCCTACCTTCCCTCACCTCAAAGCGTGCAGGCTGCAATCCAGCTGCCCTGGATGATCTTTAAGGTTCCTTCCAACCTGAGCCACTCCATCAGTCCCACATGGATCACCTCGGGCAGCATGGTGAGCAGCAAGGCTCCCCAGAACGCCCTGCCATCTTTGTGCAGCACAGATGCCCAAGTCTGGGGATGTGGTTGGGGGACCTGCCATGAACAAGGATCTCCCAGTGCTGATTTTGCCCTTCTTATTTCTTGTATTACAGGATCCCAATTTCAGTCCCATCCCACCGAAGTCACCAGTGCACCAGAGGTCGCCCACCGCATCCCCCAAAGCAAGGCTCCCTCCAGGAGAAGAGATATCCTCAAGATCTGCTGATAATTTGGTTGCTATCCGTGTGATTTCAACAGCTCAAGAGGACGAAGAGATACTTGCTGCTGAGATCTCGGAGAAAGAAGACGAGAAAGAAGAGAAATGAAAACCAAGCTGATGTGGGGGCAGGTGGCACGACTAGGAATTGGGCACATGCCTCGGGTAGAAGCTTTCAGTCATTAACGACTCCTGCCCATTGGAAGTAGGCATTGCTAAGTAGGTGCTGCAGGTGGGCTCTGCCTTCTTTCTCTGCTTAGACCTTCACCCACTGCCAGCAGAACCTGGAGATGTACGGGGTGGTGAGGCACTGGCACAGCTGCACAGGGGGTGGGGGTCACCGTCCCTGGAGGTGTCCCAGAGCCGTGGGGATGTGGCACTGGGGGATGTGGGCTAGAGCGTCCGCAGGCATTGGTTGATGGTCGGACTAGGTGATCTCGGTGGTCTTTCCAACCTTCGTGATGCTATGATTCCAAGTTCTGTGCTCTGGAAACCTATTCTACAGAGCGTCTGTGTGCACATTCCCTCTAAATATCAGGCCTGAGATCTTACAGAGGGAGAGCCCAGAAGAAATGGCTTTTTCCATCTCTGAGTGGTTAATGAGTGTCTGCTCCGATAACGCGCGCAGAGTTTTTCACCCCCAAAGCTGAGTCACTCGAGGGAGAAAAACAAGCCTTCTCTGTTGGACCCAAGGTCGTCACAAGCAGCGGGAGCGTGACTCATCTGGAAAGGATCTGGGCTGCGATCTGGAGCCAAGCACAGACCGAAATCACCATGGTGAGTGCACGGGGGACCCCCCAGGCTGCCAGCCAACAGCTATTGGGTTTCTCCCCATTCCCCAAACTTCAAGGAACTCCAGTGCGCCCCGTGGGCACCCACTGCCCTTAACATTGCGGAGGAAAACCCGACCTCCTCCCGCCCCCCTCCCTGCTTGGTGTCCTCAGCTATTTGCATGTGGTTCCCTGCTGGTAGAAGCCAAGTGCTTGGCAGTACGGAAATATCTCAGTAAACAAACCAGGCCATGTGGCAAAGTCAGGCTGATTTGCTGCTGTGGTTTGGTACGGTTTAGTGAAGCAGTTTACATTCGTAGCGCTCTGTAATGGTTTTCATAATCCACTCTGTCTACAATAAACACTACTTAGGTTACCCTTCATTTTCCATGGATTTATTTCGGAATTCCAGGTTTCCTTTGCCCAGAAGCAGAGCAGCACGGGAAGGCAATGCAATGCTCTGGTTACAAACAACACCAAAATGCTTTGGGAAAGATGGATGCTCCCTTTGAATGAGAAAACAGCCTCCCAGCTTCCTGCGGGACTGGGGTAGGAGGATGGCAGAGGGCTGGAATGAGATGATCTTTAAGGCCCCACAGCCCAAACCATCCTAAGATTCTATGAAGGAGAGGGGAAAAAGCCAACTGCTAGTAGAATTTTTATGTATTTTTTTGTCATAGACTCATAGAATTGCCATGGCTGGCAGAGACCTCCAAGATCATCCAGCCCAACCATCCACTTACCACCTGTATTTCCCCATAGTCCATGTCCCTTAGCACAACATCTCAGTGTTACTTGAGCACCTCCAGGGACGGTGACTCAACCACCTCCATGGGCAGCCCCTTCCAGTGCCTGGCCACTCTTTTGGAGAAGAACTTTTCCCTAATATCCAACCTTCTTCAGCCCCCAGAAGGAGGAGAAGGGGGGGGGGGAAGCTTTCATAAGTGACCAATGCTTGCATGAGGATTTGAGTCTTCAGAATATGGCATTAGAAGATAATGGGAACGTAACTGGTAATTCTGGAAGCGTGTGAACTTTTGAAGCCATCCCCCCCTGGACCTGTTTACAGCTTTAGCACTTTGGAGATTATTCCCAGGTAATAATTAAGGTCGAGGTGGGGTTGGGCTTACAGCCCGGCTCCCTTGGCCGTGCAGGGCTGTTGGGATAGGGCAGCTCCATGTCCATCCTGCTGGTGGGGGGCTGGCCATCCATCATCCTTCTGCTGCAATGCACAGTTCCTTTGCTACACATGCAGCAGGAACCCTCTGCGTTGGTTCCCACTGAACGCCTGAGAGCATGCCCATCACAAGCCCGTTGCTTCTACCACCCTTGCAATGCTCCCAGTTGATTTTTGCAATGCTCCGTCTACCTTCGCTGCATTTCTTCTTAGCTTTTGCTAGATCCATTTTGCTGTTGGCTGAGCGTTGTATCGATCCACAGTGAGATGCTCTAATAATATTAATGCATTATCTGGGGATCTGTCCATGCAGCCGCTCGCTGCCAGCCCAGCACCCATCTCTGTGCTGGAAATTCTGCATTGCAGTCTTCTCCCCCGCTTCTATTTCCCTCATTTCACCAATTTATCAGAGGTTTAACAACCCAGCACAAACACTTGTCTGCTTTCCTTCTCCTACAGATAGAGCTCGGGCAGGTATCTTCTCTATTTATAGTTAGAGCAATCTTTTAAAAAGATTAAGTGCAGTTGCAGGTTAATCGCTGATAAGGTTATAATGAAAGTAAAAACAAGTAAGCAGGTTTGGGGATTAGACTCGGGCCTAAAAGAAATTGCAGGATACATGGAAAGTCTGGTTAAATGGCATTTAACTATGAAGCTCGAAATAAAATTAAGCATTTTAATCTCAAAACCTGGAGATCTCGGCTTTTAAGTCCATGAATCCCTTTTTCTGTCCCTGTATTTTTTTCTGTGCTGGAATGAACACCCTGAAATAGCGAGTGACATTCTTCCTTGGCCTAGGATTGGAGAATCATTAAGGTTGGAAAAGACCTCTAAGGCCATCCAGTCAGCCTACCCATATTGCCTGCTAAATCACATCCCTTTTCTAATCCTTTTCTCATCTCCTTGTTCTCATTTTTGGGATGAAACTTTCCAAGTACTCTCCATTTCCAGTGCCTCAGGGCAATCTGAGCAACATCGAACTAGCTGGCTTTGAGTCACTGGAAGATTTAGATATCCATGTTGTTGTATCACACAATTTTCCCCCTTGGGGAGGTTACTGGGTGCATGTGAAGAGCTGGAAGTCAAAGGGATGTGGTCAGGGGGGATGGGTTGAGGTTGGACTTGGGGATCTTAGCGATCTTTTCCACCCACTATGATTTAATGACAGGTAGGGTAAAAGCAACCAAAAAAGAGTGATAGATGAAATAGAGGTGCCGTTGCACAAGGACATATTGCCAACCCTGGGCTGGGACCTGCTGGGACCATATGGCACAGCATGGCGTGGGATGATATAGCATGGCAGGGGGTGGTATGACATAGGATGAGATGGGATGGCGTGACATAGGGTGGCATAGGATAGGATGGCATGACATAGGGTGGTATGATATGCGATGGCATAGGATGGGATGGCATGGCATGGGATGGCATGGGATAGCATGGCATAGCGTGGAATGGCATGACATAGGATGGCATAGAATGGCATGGCATAGCATGGGATGGCATGGCATAGCATTTGATGGAATGGCATGGAATAGCATGACATGGAATGGCATGGGTTGGCATAGCATAAGATGGTGTGGCATGGGATGGCCTGGCATGGGATGACATAGGATGGCATGGCTTGGGATGGCATGGCATGGGATGATGTAAGATGTCATAGCATGGCACAATACGGCATAGCATGGCATGGCACAGCATAGGATGGCACGACATGGCGTGGCATGGCATGGCTCTGTCCTAGCACAAGGTGGAGGAACGAGGAGCAGCCTGACGAATGGCTCAGCCCAGATAAGAGGCTCCTTTGTGCTGCAGAAATGCCGATATCACGTGCAGATCTCTCTGCTGCCATGGTTACTGCCTGCTGCAGTGCATGCAGCACAGCGGTGTGACTGTGTCGAGCCAGGACGTGCAGCACCAGCACAGCTCTGAGTCCTCCTGCAGCACCGGGCAATGTCCCATCGCTTTTTACATGAACACACTTTTCATTAAAGCGTTTTCCTGAGCGCTAATTACGTTGGTTTTCCTTCTGTAAATTAGCCCGATATGATCTGTGTGTCTTGGCAAACAGCCTCGAGAGCAGTAACCAAAGCCTTTTTTGTTTGATCGCTGTTTGCTTTGCAAATCTCCCAGCTCTCACCGTTCCCGGCTGCCTTCAGACAGCCCGCACGTGCGGGTAGAGCGGAGGGAAACGGGGCTTTGTGTCCTTCCTCCTGCAGCAGCGGGAGAGGTTTGGCTGTTCCTGAGGCCCTGGCGTGGAGGTGAGGGCTCGGTGCGGCTGCCCCGTGGGCGCTGGTCCTGCTGTTGTCCCCATTGTCGGGCACCCAAGTGGGGTGGCACGCAGGGAGCGAACCCGCTCCCATCTGAGCGTGGTTATCTGCAGGGGGAGGAAAGTCCACCTGTCCGCCTAAGAAATAGGTTGTGTCAGCAATGTGCGGGGCCGGGCTTTAATCGGCTCTTAACGCGCCGGCAGATGGGAGCGGAGGGGACGTTGCTTTCTCCTCCCTTGCAGACGGAGCGCTCTGCAGCAGCCACCCTGGGGACCCTTTGGGGACCCTTTGGAGCCATGTATGCGCTGGGCGCTCTGGCCGCGCTCTCGGCGCTGGGTTGGACCAAGGGCAGCAAGCGGCGGAGCGGGGCTCTGCAGAGCAACGGGGGACAACGGGGAGCAGGGCCCGGCCCCCAGGTGAGAGGTGCGGGGTGGGAGCGATGGCGGTGAGCGGCAGCGTGCGGCCGTTGCCACGCAGCCCCGAGCGGTGCGCCAGGTGCGGGCGTAGGGCCCTGCATTATACATGAGAGGTGTGAATAATGCACGGCAGGGTCAGTGTGCAGCCCGAGCAGTCTCGGGGTGGCAGGTCCCCCTGCAGCCGGGCACGGGCTGGCCATGGCAGCATCGCTCTTCCTGCAGCGGATCCCACCAGCCGCGTGTCCCCGCGCCAGTCGCTGCTCACCCAGCAGCCACCCCATGCGCTCAGTGCCCTGTGCCTTAGTGGCACGGCTGCTGACGTCAGCCTCCGAGCTCGGTTTCCTCAATTATTCAGAATTGCAGGTTGAGTGCATCCTCCAAAATCAAGCGCGCTTCTGAGGGCACTAAAAATAGACGGCTTCGCCCGGGATGGGAGGCATTTTTTAAAGGAGACCGCTGCCCTCCCTCTGCTGGTGCTCGTGGTTCCTGGCCGGGCAGCTGTGGGCTCAGCTCTTGGGGGGCAGAAGGGCAGGAATGGGGCCAGGCCCCGCGCAGGGACCCCCCCCCCCCCCCCC